>NW_028288860.1:156176-312353 GCF_059628265.1 Tinamus guttatus
AGCAGGGCCAATACCTGAATGCTGCAGCTCCAGGTCTCCCAATCCATGGGCTCCTCGTCTGTGCAGCAGGCCACGGTGTTGGTGCTGGGAGCCTGGAAGAGAGCAGGAGAGCTTGTGGGGACGGTGATGGTGTCAGAGCTGGCTCTGTGCGCGGGGCCTCGTGTCCCTGCGTGCGCGGGGCAGGCGGTGCACAGAGCCAGGGCGCCAGGCTCAGGCAGCAGCCCCCGAGGCCTTGGCCGCTGCTGACCCTGGCGCAGCTCTGCCCCAGCACCCAGGCCTGCCAGAGCTCCCTGGCACCTCTGCCACCAGCCCTGCGGCTGCTCTCGTAGAGCCAAGCGCCAGCCGTCCCCACGCAGCCACAGTACCTGTACACTGCACCCCGAGCTCTCCCAATCCATGTCCTCCACTCCAGAGAGGTTCATTTCTAAATGCCTGCAGTGACTGCAAGAGAAAAGGACTCGTTGTCATTTGCATCCCCGAGAGCAGGGGTCTCTGTCCCTGGAGCCTCTTGGCGTCTCCGTGCACGGGAGCGGTGGGGCCCGGAGCAGGCAGTGCTGGGCCTGCCCGCAGCAGCCTCCTTGCCCCCGGCAGCCCCTTTGGCAGTTGTGGAGCCCAGTGGCAAGTGGAGGAGGGAGAAGGGCCATGTGAGAGGTGTGAGCGCCAAGGGGCGCGCGGCGGCTTTGGGGCCTCCCCTGGAGGCGTCGCGCAGGCTGCCCTGGAGCCCCGCAGCTCCCCTGCATCTTGTGGGCAGCACGGGTGGCCCCCGGTGCTGCACGGCCCTGCTGCTCACCTGGCCTTGCGTCTGCGTGGCCAGCGCTGGGGCCACTGCTCCACGGAGCCCTGGGAAGCATCGGTGTTCCCGTGGCGATAACTGCCCCTCTGGGATGTTCCACTGCTCCGTGGGGGGAGGAGGGCAGCGGCAGGGCCAGGGGGGCCGCCGTGAGGAAGGCTCTGCGTGTGCTGGACTCCCCTGGCACTGCTGAGCCTGGCGGCAGGGAGCAGTGCGTGGCCTTGGGCTTGCTGGCTGCCAAGGAGGGCTCCTCACGCAGCCCCATGGCGCTGCTGGCGCCTGCCTGCCCAGAGGCCGGGCTGCACTTGGGGCTCTGCTGCGACCCCTGCAAGCAGCCTTGACCGCCTTCATCTTTCCTCCCTGCTCCCCTCCTGCCCTTACAGCCCCATGGACTCCAGAAAGTTTTGTTTTCCATGGTGGAGACGTGTTCCTCAGTGGCGCAATGAGCGCGAAGGGCAGTTGTGCCCCGGGGCCAGGTGTGCACGTCCTCAGCAGAGCCCTTGTGAGTTGGTGGTGGCCTGGGAGCCCCTGGTGCTGCTGGGCTCCTTCTCTTGTCCTGCCGCGCACCTTGCAGGCGCCATGTGCTGTGGCTGAGAGCAGCCTTGGTGCGGCTCCTGCACTGCTGCCCCTGCCACGGCTTCCTAGGGCTGCAGAGGGCAGAGCAGCCACAAATGTGCCCTGAGCAGCAGCAGGGACCTGCAGCTGCTGCAGCTCTGCCCAGCACTGGGCTACAATGCTCACTTGCTAACGGAGGTGAATTCCCAGCCCTTGGGTAGGGACAGGAAAGCCAAGGGCAGATGGAGCAGGAGATCTCCCCGATGCCGTCGGGTGTTTCCCTCGCGCAGAGGAAAGCCCTCCAAAAGCAAGCAGCGCAAGGCCTGCCACCGAAATGCTGGAGCCCAGAGGAGCTCCTTGCTGCTGGCCAAGCTTGCTTGCTGGCATGCCGCAGTGCCCCTGCGAGGCAGAGCGCAGCTGCTGGGAAGGGGCTGGCGCCAGAGGTGCGCGCAGGGCTCTGGGTGTCTCCCGAGCAGCCGCAGGGCTGGTGGCGCGGGGAATTGTCGGCGCATTTGGCTGCTGCCCCGGGAATGCTGGAGGGCGAGTGTGAAGCAGAGCAGTGTTCCCTGCAGGGAGGCGCGAGCAGAGGGCTGGGCAGCGAGCTCAGCAGCGTGGCTGTGAGGGCAAGTGCTGGGAGCCCCCTTGCCTGCGCGCATGACGCCTGCAGAGCCCAGGCGTGCGCAGTGCCCCCGGCGGCAGGAAAGGCGCTGGGAAGCCCTTGGCCCTCGCAGGCTGCTTGCAGAGAAGCTGCGGCTCCTCTGCCTCAAAACTCGGGTGCAAGGGCCCTTGCTAGCAATGTGTTTATTCTCTGTGCTGGTACTGCCCTCCCTCAGGTTGTATGCTGTTATGCTCCCCTCAGACTCTCTGAATTATTGAAATGCAACAAGAGTGCAGGTGGATGCGCAGTAACCCCAGTCAGACAGGGTGTCGTGACTCCAGCAATAATGAGGGAGTTGATGCTTCGTCCTCCTAAAACACACCCATGCGGATTGAAGCTGAAACTGAAACCGTGAGGAGATGCACAGGGGGAATCCCTATGATTGCCAGAAGTGTTACCCCATGTTGTGAAATGTGCACAAAGAATAATCCCAATAGTCAAAGGAAACCTCCTTGTCGGGAGGTGAAGAGAGGTTCTGCACTTGGGGATGACCGGCATGTTGATTTTTGATTGTCTTGGACATATGGAGTTAACCTGACACATTCTGAGGATGCCCTGGTGCCTTCCCATGTCCTGCCAATAACGCAAGGGAGGTGGTAAAAAGAGTTGTCCTTTTAATTAATCATAGCTAGATTTGGAGTACCAGAAGAGTAGCCCAAGGATTCCTCCTGATGAAGGGCCTTATTTTATGACAAGAATCTTGCAAATTAAAAGAGAAGATTTGTCACATTAGTCTCCTGTAGGGAAACTCTATCAGGTCCCTGAGTTCCTAGGAGAAATGCAGACTTGGAGTCGCCCTTAATTTCTTTCCGAAAAACTTTGGCAGATCTTTGGTGTGCATTCGCTCTCAATACTCCAGGACATCTTTATCAGTCAGGAGATTTCATCTAGGGAAAAGCTTGGAATTCAGAGCCACTGAAGGAGAAGTGGAAAGGACCTTTTCAAATATTTTTAAAGTGCACGCTGCTGTAAAGGTAAAGGATATTGAACCATGGGTTCATTACACAAGGACAAAAGCGGCACCCAGGTATTAGTGCAAGCCTAGTAGGGAGCCCTTGCGTATGATATTGAGCAGCACTAGAAACTCGAGACCTAGGAAGGCTGGGTGCCAAAAGAGGGAACCGCACCATTGCTAGGCTTAAGTACTCTGAGAGCATCATGGGGAGAGCAGGAAGGACAGAAGTGGGTCAAAGAGATTGTTGAATTTAAATCCAATGGCACAAGGGCAGTATGGAAGGATGTGAGCAGCAGAAATCACATGAGTATAATCATATTAAGCAGAGGCTTTAAGGGAGTCTGAAATGCTTTTGAGATATGTTGGCTGGAGGGATCAAAGCTGGAATACTGTTTCCATGCAGGATGGGCAAATCCTTCCTTTAATTCAGATGAAGGACCAGACAATAAGTTTTGCTACCATCTGGGAATACCCTTTAGAGGAATCAAAGGACCACGGTTTGTAGCCCAGCATGGATCTCTGGAGGAATGTTGTATCTCTGTCAAGGTGAAGCAGCCAAGAATTGAAGCTACCTGAATTAAATACTTCTGTTGGACGCAGGCTGACACAAGAGATCCCTGGCGTTATGCTCACCGTGCATATTGCTCTTTTGGATAGAAGGAAAGCCACTCTCTACTACTGCAGGGAAATCCTTGGAGCGCTTCCTCTCCAGGGTGTGATAAATTGATCTTTTCAGTGCCTGGGAAGAGCATGTGGGTCCCCAGAGATGGGCAATGGCCACCACACAGCTGTCATATGCGAATGAAAGTATGCCAGTAACCTGTGGGGTTACTTACACTGTACCCAGCTTCGAAGAGGATCCCTCTTCAGCACCAATGTTGGAGAAGAATTAGGAGAGCCCTTGGGAATGAAGAAGGTCATTGGCAGGGACCCAGGACTTGTGTTAAGACAGGCTGGGGATGATGCTGCAAAATCACCTCACCCTAGATCTTTTCCTAGCTCAGGAGCATGGAGTCTGTGGGTATCTGAAATTAAATGTGGATCACTGTTGTATTTACATTCCTAATGTCACATAAAGCAGATTCAAAATGTGGCATCACAGGCCCAAGATCTTCAAAAAGATATGAAAACATCTTGGTTAAACACACTTTTAAGGGAAATGGGATCAATTGACTTCAGTGGATGGTTGTGGTCTTTGCTCGAGACCATTCTATTTTTAATTATTTTGATAATCAAAGCTTGTGTAATGCTTCAATGTGGCCCGTCTATCATGGTATGCTGTTCTCGATGGTGCTGCAGTAGGAAGCAAAAGTATTACCGGCATTATCCAGTGTAGGTGAGACTCCCCAAGAGATCTTCCTGTGGAAGCGTCAAGGGGGGAAATGTCAGGAGAAGCCCCAGACAAGAATGCACCTAAGGACATAATTTCCGCTGCTGCTGCTAGTACTTCATGAGAGTGTACAGACAAAAGAGTAAACAGCGGTTGAAGACGAAGATAAGGAGTGCTGTATCTTCAAGAAACCATCTGAAACTGGGCAATTACACCAGAATTCATAGAAAGGACCCAGAAAGATGACCACCAGGGCTCCCAAAAGACCACCTGGGAGAACCGAACAGACAGAGCCCGCATGCACATGACAGTGTGGCATATTATCGTTATTTCCAGGGAAGAGGATGATTATGTATGACCATGCCATGAAATTTAGTGTATATGTAGATGATAGAGAAATACGCGTTGTGGTTAATGGAACTTACAGTGTGCATGCTAGGAGGAGAGATTCCCCCATGCACCGAGCACGGCGAATATATGATGCCTGCTTTTTAATGCTGCCTTGGTGTTAAGGTGTTCTTTATTCCAACATTTTGGTAACAGTGCCAAACAGAGCTCAACGACTAAATGAAATCAGCACAGTAGCTTTTGCTTATCTTTTCAGTCAGAACATAACTATTTACTCCACATTGAGCAGAAAACCTAGTAGCAATTGATGTAATTACCTGGCAAACTTAGAAGGTTCTGCAGTAAAAGTCACAATGATGAGTACAAGTGGCCTGTTAAATAGAATGAAACTGATGCATTTACACAAAAGTGCAGATATGATAGGCAAGAGAAGCTCTCAAACAGGAGCACTGCTTTGACCTGGTAAATGCTAGCACATTTCTTCCTGAATGTGCAGGGCTCTCTCATCCTTGCAAGGCATTATCTTAGCGCAGGGTCCCAGGTTAAGGGGAGGTGAGGGATTCTCACGGTCCAGCCCCAGGAGTTGGTCGCGTGTCATTCCTGACCCCTCTTCAGCTTTTCAGTGCTAGGCCCTGTCATTTATATCGTTAGAAGGAAGAAGACATAGCTGTGATATGGTCATCCTCATGAGGTGATCATGAGGATGATCAGAGTCTTCATGCAGGTTGCGTAAGATTCTCCGCTCCTTGCACTGCGAGCGAGTCGAGTTGTGCACTGTCAGCGGGTGCCTCTGCAAGACTTTCCAGTTCCCTATTTGAGCAGTCCTTGAAAAATACATGTGATTTTCAACACGTGTCCTTGCCACATCAGCACCTGTTTGTGACTTTTTCAGATGTTAATACTTCACTCACCCCTTCCATATGTATTGATGGAGGGAGGAGGTTGAATAGGGCAGGTGGATTAGCCTGGGCCTGGGGAAAAAGGTAGCTGTTGCCATTTGCATATAATGCATGGGTTTTGTGGACAGCTTTTTAGTAGGGTAATGCTGCTAGGGGAAACGTGTGAGTAGCCGTGGTGCCTGTGCTGGGAAGGGATGCAAGGAAGCAGGGGCAATGTTTGGGGGCTTTCCTAAGCAGCAGTGGCTAGTGATTTTAGCAGTGAGGCCAGGGGTTTTTGAGCAGTGATTGAGCAAGGTGACCATGCTAGTAGGAAGGTGTGAGAAGTGTGGTGTAATGGTTGGGAGGGAATGGAGCAGAGGAAACAAGTGTTGTGAGGCTGCCCTCCTCAGAGAGAGTGAAGATTTTGTTCTGTCAATCGTTTACATGTAGATCCCCCTCCCTGGTGCACATGTACAGCATGAATGAAGGGCTGTGGATGAAGGATGTGTGGATGAACCATGCAGCTTCCTGAATGCATGAAGGAAGCATGCAGCGGCATGAATGAAGGGCTACCATCTCTACCTGCACTTAGATGAAATCGTTGCGCCAGAAATGTCTTCTCAAGCAGACTCTCTTAAGGAACTGGGGCTCAGGCCTCCATGGTTGCTCTCTGTGATGCCCTAGAACAGCAAGTGAACAATCTTTGTCATGGTGAGCTGTAGAGTTCCTTGGATGAGGATAGCCAAGGTTGGAGAACGGTGTGGATGGCAGAGCTCAGAGAATTGTGCTCATGGCTGCTGAGTCCAGTTGAGGCCTGTGGCCAGTGCTGTCCCCCAGGGGGTCAGTGCTGGCTCCGCTGCTGTTCACCTGTTTGCTCAGTGCCTTGCAGGAGGTGACAGAGTGTCCCCTCAGGCTGTCTGCACATGAGACAGCGCTGGGCGCCGTGTGCGACACTGCGGAGGGCTGCGCTGCCATGGAGAGGGACCTGCCGAGGCAGGAGAGTTGGGCAGAGAGGGACCTCCTGAGACTGAGGAAAGGCAAGTGCAGGGTCCTGCACCAGGGGAGGAATAACCTTGAGGCTCCAGTTCAGCCTGGGGGTGGAGCTGCTGGAAAGCAGCTCTGTGGAGAGGGGTTTGGGAGCTCTGCTTGACAGCAGGTCAAGCAGGAGGCAGCAGTGTGGCCTTGTGTCGAAGATGGCCAAAGGGATGCTGGCTGCATTGGGAGGAGTGTTGGCAGCAGGTGGAGGGGGGTGTCGTGCCCCTCTCCTCAGCTCTGCTCAGGCCACACCTGGACTCTCGTGGGCAGAAATATTGTGGGCTGCCCAGGACAAGAGGGACGTGGAACTTGTAGAGAGTGACCAGCGTAGAGACACAAAGGTGATGAAGGACCTGGAGCATCTATCTTATGAGCAAAGACTAAGCGAGCTGGACCTGTTTATCCTGGAGAAGAGAAGAGTGAGAGGGGAACTTATCAACAGGTACAAACACCTGAGGGGAGGATGTAAAAAGGAGAGGGTCAAATTCTTCTGGGTAGTGCCCAGCAATAGGCCAAGGGCTAAAGGGAACAAATTGCAACACAGTTTCAGTGTGTACAAATTGCAACACAGTTTCAATGGGTACAAATTGCAAGACAGTTTCAATGTGCATAGGAGGAAGAGCTTTTTGTCTGTTAGGGTGACAGAGCGCTGGAAGCGGGTGTCCAGCGAGGTAGTGCAGGCTCCTTCTTTGGAGATCTTAAAAACCCTCACGGGTGTGATCCTGTGCAAGGTGCTCTCGGCGTCCCTGCTTATGCAGGGAGGTTGGTCTGATGATCTCGAGAGGTTCCTTCCAAGGTCAAGCCCGGTGTGACTCTGTGAGCCGGGAGGGCTCCGCGGGCACCCAGGGCGGCAGCGATGTTGGAAGGGCAGCGGCGGGTTTTGGCAGCCGTAAGGCCTCTTCTCCCGTGGCACCGAGTCGTCGCCATGAGCAGAGGCAGCAGCTGTGAGACGGCCCTGGGAGGACGGTGGCAGCACCAGGCGTCTCCCTAGTGCTCCATGTGGCCACTCGCCCTGCTCCATGTGGCCGCTGCAGGCCTTACACAGAGGGCTCCTTGGCAGGCTCCTCCCGGGAAGAGGATTGGGGTGGCTGGAGGCCAGAGCTGCCTGGCAAAGTGCTCGGCCACCAGAGGAAGGCGCCTGTGTTCCCTTCAGGTGGGGTTTGCGTGGTGGCATATGAGGCCTCGCCGTGGGGGGACACGTGGCTGGCGGCTGCGAGCAGGGCCCAGCTGCACAGCGGTGCCAAGGTGCCCCCAGGCAGGCGGGCGCTGTCCCTGGAAGCTGGTGCCTGGCACAGAGCAGCGCTGGGAGACGCTCTGCCCTGGTGCGGCCCTGCCGCGCGGGGCCCATGTCGTGGCAGCTCCTGCCTCCTCTGCGCGGCAGGGAGCTTGCAGCTTGCTTTGCTGCGCTCTGAGCCCTGCGCACAGGGACGGCCCCTTGGCAAGGGCGGCTCCTCCGGCCCAGCGCTCGCATGCAGTGCTCAGCACGGGCCTTCCCGGAGCTCTTTGTGCTGGAAATGGCAGGTGGACTAGGACAGGAAAATGCTGGGAAAGGCTGTAGGCAGCGCAAGGACACAAGTGTCACACAGTTGGAGTTGAGCAAATTGGCCTTGTGCAGGAAATGCCAGAGTCACCGTGGAGCTGGAGGACCTTCCTTGAAGACCTGGTCCCTGCTCCCGGGGATGCCGAGGGACAGAGCAGCCTCCATCGTGGTCCCCAGCATGGGGCCCTTCCTGGCAGCCGCCGATTTCTGCCCCGGCTGCCTGCGGGGACACTGCCCCCCGTGACGCGGTCCCTGAGCGTGTCCAGCCCTGCGGGGCCCTGTGTCCCCAGGGGCTCGTGGAGCTCGGCCCTGCATCTCCAGGCCCCGTGTCCCTGGGGCGCGACAGCTTCCCTTTGGCTGTGGCTTGGGCCCTGCGGGGACACGTTGTGTGCGGCACCCGGAGAGCTGAGAGCTGCCCCGCGCTGGGGCTGGGGCTCCTTCCCCTTTGGGCATCCCCAGGGCCACGTGTGAAGGGAAGTCCTCGAGGGACCTTTTTGCTGGCCCTGCCCTGCCCCTGCTGTGAGAAATCCTGGGGCTCGACACACACCTGCAGTGGGGATGATTTTTGTGCCTGATCTCGCTTGGAAACAAGACGCAACACTTAAACAATGATACAGGAATATATATTTAAACAACAACAACAAAAATAGCAATATAACCAACAGTAACAACAACAATAAAAAGAACAACAAGATCATCAACAATAACAACAATAATATTAGGAACAATGTAAACTACAACAAATGCTACTATGAAATTCTGTAGAATAAAATCCAAAACTAGGTTATCGGTGTCGCCCCTGGACCCAGCGCTTGCTGGCAGCAGCCAGAGTGAGGGGGAGCTTGTCCTGCAAGGGAAAAGGAGGCGTGAGCAGGGCCGAGGAGCGGCTCGGGGGCTCCCGTGGAGCAGAGGCTCCTTGGCGGCTGCGCGGGCTCTTTGGCAGCAGCGCTGCCGTCATTGGTGCCCTGGCAGAGGCTTGGCGTGGCCAGCGCAGCCCAGAGGCCGGCAGAGGGGCTGAGGCAGCAGGTGCCCAGGCCTTGGGCGCTCCTGCGCCCTGTGCAGCTCTGCCCCGGCGCCGCGGCCCGCCAGAGCGCCCGCACTCCTGGGCCAGGCTCCCGCGCGGCTGCTCCCCAAAGGCAGCGCGGAGCAGCGCCAAGGGGCCGGGCACAGCCCCAGCTCTGCCCGTGCAGCCGCCAGCAGGGGCCATACCTGGGGGCTGCAGCCGGAGCTCTCCCACTCCATGGGCTCTTCTGGGCTGCAGCCGACCAGGCCGCTGCTCCCCATCTCCTGGAAAAGAGCGGAAGACCTCAGTGGGGCCAGTGCGTGGGAAAGAGGAAGGACAAGCGCGTGCAGGGGCTGCGGGGGTTGTACCTGGCTGCTGCCGTAGCTTTGCCACTCCATCGGCTGTGGCTCGTTTGAGGCAGTCCCTCCATTCACACAAGGAGTCTGCAAGAGAGAAGGAGGCGTTTGCAGGGCGGCTCCCCGAACCAGGGCTCTCTTGCCCCATGACCTCTCCTTCTGCGGCTGGAAGCGGGAAGGGACCCGGCCCAGCCCCAGCTCTCCCTGTGCAGCCGGCAGCAGGGCCAATACCTGAATGCTGCAGCTCCAGGTCTCCCAGTCCATGGGCTCCTCGTCTGTGCAGCAGGCCACGGTGTTGGTGCTGGGAGCCTGGAAGAGAGCAGGAGAGCTTGTGGGGACGGTGATGGTGTCAGCGCTGGCTCTGTGCGCGGGGCCTCGTGTCCCTGCGTGCGCGGGGCAGGCGGTGCACAGAGCCAGGGCGCCAGGCTCAGGCAGCAGCCCCCGAGGCCTTGGCCGCTGCTGGCCCTGGCGCAGCTCTGCCCCAGCACCCAGGCCTGCCAGAGCTCCCTGGCACCTCTGCCACCAGCCCTGCGGCTGCTCTCGCAGAGCCAAGGGCCAGCCGTCCCCGCGCAGGCACAGTACCTGTACACTGCACCCCGAGCTCTCCCAATCCATGTCCTCCACTCCAGAGAGGTTCATTTCTAAATGCCTGCAGTGACTGCAAGAGAAAAGGACTCGTTGTCATTTGCATCCCCGAGAGCGGGGGTCTCTGTCCCTGGAGCCTCTTGGCGTCTCCGTGCACGGGAGCGGTGGGGCCCGGAGCAGGCAGTGCTGGGCCTGCCCGCAGCAGCCTCCTTGCCCCCGGCAGCCCCTTTGGCAGTTGTGGAGCCCAGCGGCAAGTGGAGGAGAGAGAAGGGCCATGTGAGAGGTGTGAGCGCCAAGGGGCGCGCGGCGGCTTTGGGGCCTCCCCTGGAGGCGTCGCGCAGGCTGCCCTGGAGCCCCGCAGCTCCCCTGCATCTTGTGGGCAGCACGGGTGGCCCCCAGTGCTGCGCGGCCCTGCTGCTCACCTGGCCTTGCTGCTGCGTGGCCAGCGCTGGGGCCACTGCTCCACGGAGCCCTGGGAAGCATCGGTGTTCCCGTGGCGATAACTGCCCCTCTGGGATGTTCCACTGCTCCGTGGGGGGAGGAGGGCAGCGGCAGGGCCAGGGGGGCCGCCGTGAGGAAGGCTCTGTGTGTGCTGGACTCCCCTGGCACTGCTGAGCCTGGCGGCAGGGAGCAGTGCGTGGCCTTGGGCTTGCTGGCTGCCAAGGAGGGCTCCTCACGCAGCCCCATGGCGCTGCTGGCGCCTGCCTGCCCAGAGGCCGGGCTGCACTTGGGGCTCTGCTGCGACCCCTGCAAGCAGCCTTGACCGCCTTCATCTTTCCTCCCTGCTCCCCTCCTGCCCTTACAGCCCCATGGACTCCAGAAAGTTTTGTTTTCCATGGTGGAGACGTGTTCCTCAGTGGCGCAATGAGCGCGAAGGGCAGTTGTGCCCCGGGGCCAGGTGTGCACGTCCTCAGCAGAGCCCTTGTGAGTTGGTGGTGGCCTGGGAGCCCCTGGTGCTGCTGGGCTCCTTCTCTTGTCCTGCCGCGCACCTTGCAGGCGCCATGTGCTGTGGCTGAGAGCAGCCTTGGTGCGGCTCCTGCACTGCTGCCCCTGCCACGGCTTCCTAGGGCTGCAGAGGGCAGAGCAGCCACAAATGTGCCCTGAGCAGCAGCAGGGACCTGCAGCTGCTGCAGCTCTGCCCAGCACTGGGCTACAATGCTCACTTGCTAACGGAGGTGAATTCCCAGCCCTTGGGTAGGGACAGGAAAGCCAAGGGCAGATGGAGCAGGAGATCTCCCCGATGCCGTCGGGTGTTTCCCTCGCGCAGAGGAGAACCCTCCAAAAGCAAGCAGCGCAAGGCCTGCCACCAAAGTGCTGGAGCCCAGAGGAGCTCCTTGCTGCTGGCCAAGCTTGCTTGCTGGCATGCCGCAGTGCCCCTGCGAGGCAGAGCGCAGCTGCTGGGAAGGGGCTGGCGCCAGAGGTGCGCGCAGGGCTCTGGGTGTCTCCCGAGCAGCCGCAGGGCTGGTGGCGCGGGGAATTGTCGGCAGGCATTTGGCTGCTGCCCCGGGAATGCTGGAGGGCGAGTGTGAAGCAGAGCAGTGTTCCCTGCAGGGAGGCGCGAGCAGAGGGCTGGGCAGCGAGCTCAGCAGCGTGGCTGTGAGGGCAAGTGCTGGGAGCCCCCTTGCCTGCGCGCATGACGCCTGCAGAGCCCAGGCGTGCGCAGTGCCCCCGGCGGCAGGAAAGGCGCTGGGAAGCCCTTGGCCCTCGCAGGCTGCTTGCAGAGAAGCTGCGGCTCCTCTGCCTCAAAACTCGGGTGCAAGGGCCCTTGCTAGCAATGTGTTTATTCTCTGTGCTGGTACTGCCCTCCCTCAGGTTGTATGCTGTTATGCTCCCCTCAGACTCTCTGAATTATTGAAATGCAACAAGAGTGCAGGTGGATGCGCAGTAACCCCAGTCAGACAGGGTGTCATGACTCCAGCAATAATGAGGGAGTTGATGCTACGCCCTCCTAAAACACACCCATGCGGATTGAAGCTGAAACTGAAACCGTGAGGAGATGCACAGGGGGAATCCCTATGATTGCCAGAAGTGTTACCCCATGTTGTGAAATGTGCACAAAGAATAATCCCAATAGTCAAAGGAAACCTCCTTGTCGGGAGGTGAAGAGAGGTTCTGCACTTGGGGATGACCGGCATGTTGATTTTTGATTGTCTTGGACATATGGAGTTAACCTGACACATTCTGAGGATGCCCTGGTGCCTTCCCATGTCCTGCCAATAACGCAAGGGAGGTGGTAAAAAGAGTTGTCCTTTTAATTAATCATAGCTAGATTTGGAGTACCAGAAGAGTAGCCCAAGGATTCCTCCTGATGAAGGGCCTTATTTTATGACAAGAATCTTGCAAATTAAAAGAGAAGATTTGTCACATTAGTCTCCTGTAGGGAAACTCTATCAGGTCCCTGAGTTCCTAGGAGAAATGCAGACTTGGAGTCGCCCTTAATTTCTTTCCGAAAAACTTTGGCAGATCTTTGGTGTGCATTCGCTCTCAATACTCCAGGACATCTTTATCAGTCAGGAGATTTCATCTAGGGAAAAGCTTGGAATTCAGAGCCACTGAAGGAGAAGTGGAAAGGACCTTTTCAAATATTTTTAAAGTGCACGCTGCTGTAAAGGTAAAGGATATTGAACCATGGGTTCATTACACAAGGACAAAAGCGGCACCCAGGTATTAGTGCAAGCCTAGTAGGGAGCCCTTGCGTATGATATTGAGCAGCACTAGATACTGGAGACCTAGGAAGGCTGGGTGCCAAAAGAGGGAACCGCACCATTGCTAGGCTTAAGTACTCTGAGAGCATCATGGGGAGAGCAGGAAGGACAGAAGTGGGTCAAAGAGATTGTTGAATTTAAATCCAATGGCACAAGGGCAGTATGGAAGGATGTGAGCAGCAGAAATCACATGAGTATAATCATATTAAGCAGAGGCTTTAAGGGAGTCTGAAATGCTTTTGAGATATGTTGGCTGGAGGGATCAAAGCTGGAATACTGTTTCCATGCAGGATGGGCAAATCCTTCCTTTAATTCAGATGAAGGACCAGACAATAAGTTTTGCTACCATCTGGGAATACCCTTTAGAGGAATCAAAGGACCACGGTTTGTAGCCCAGCATGGATCTCTGGAGGAATGTTGTATCTCTGTCAAGGTGAAGCAGCCAAGAATTGAAGCTACCTGAATTAAATACTTCTGTTGGACTCAGGCTGACACAAGAGATCCCTGGCGTTATGCTCACCGTGCATATTGCTCTTTTGGATAGAAGGAAAGCCACTCTCTACTACTGCAGGGAAATCCTTGGAGCGCTTCCTCTCCAGGGTGTGATAAATTGATCTTTTCAGTGCCTGGGAAGAGCATGTGGGTCCCCAGAGATGGGCAATGGCCACCACACAGCTGTCATATGCGAATGAAAGTATGCCAGTAACCTGTGGGGTTACTTACACTGTACCCAGCTTCGAAGAGGATCCCTCTTCAGCACCAATGTTGGAGAAGAATTAGGAGAGCCCTTGGGAATGAAGAAGGTCATTGGCAGGGACCCAGGACTTGTGTTAAGACAGGCTGGGGATGATGCTGCAAAATCACCTCGCCCTAGATCTTTTCCTAGCTCAGGAGCATGGAGTCTGTGGGTATCTGAAATTAAATGTGGATCACTGTTGTATTTACATTCCTAATGTCACATAAAGCAGATTCAAAATGTGGCATCACAGGCCCAAGATCTTCAAAAAGATATGAAAACACCTTGGTTAAACACACTTTTAAGGGAAATGGGATCAATTGACTTCAGTGGATGGTTGTGGTCTTTGCTCGAGACCATTCTATCTTTAATTATTTTGATAATCAAAGCTTGTGTAATGCTTCAATGTGGCCCGTCTATCATGGTATGCTGTTCTCGATGGTGCTGCAGTAGGAAGCAAAAGTATTACCGGCATTATCCAGTATAGGTGAGACTCCCCAAGAGATCTTCCTGTGGAAGCGTCAAGGGGGGGAATGTTAGGAGAAGCCCCAGACAAGAATGCACCTAAGGACATAATTTCCGCTGCTGTTGCTAGTACTTTATGAGAGTGTACAGACAAAAGAGTAAATAGCGGTGCAGCTGCTGCAGCTCTGCCCAGCACTGGGCTACAATGCTCACTTGCTAACGGAGGTGAATTCCCAGCCCTTGGGTAGGGACAGGAAAGCCAAGGGCAGATGGAGCAGGAGATCTCCCCGATGCCGTCGGGTGTTTCCCTCGCGCAGAGGAGAACCCTCCAAAAGCAAGCAGCGCAAGGCCTGCCACCAAAGTGCTGGAGCCCAGAGGAGCTCCTTGCTGCTGGCCAAGCTTGCTTGCTGGCATGCCGCAGTGCCCCTGCGAGGCAGAGCGCAGCTGCTGGGAAGGGGCTGGCGCCAGAGATGCGCGCAGGGCTCTGGGTGTCACCTCTGAGCGGAGGTGCTGAATCATGTGCGGTCAGTGTGCATGAGCTGTGTGTGAGCAGCTTGCTGCTGAGCAGATGGGAGCTCTGTGGGGTTGTTCAGTCTGTTGATGGTTGCGAGGTCACTATGTGCAGCAGCTTGTCCTATGTAGAGAGCTGCTCCTTGCAGCTGTGGAAGATGAGGATAAGGATGGGTGCTTCTCTTGTGCCTGGGGTGCCTGGGAGAGGGTGTTTTGGGCCAAAGCTGGTCTCCTCCTTTCCCCTGCCTTGGTCATGTTGCAGGTCAGGTGCTGCTGGTGCTGTGCATCCAAGGCCCAGTGTATCCCTGTGTTCCAGGCTGCTGGAAGGAGTGGACATCATGCCCCGCTCAGGACACTTGTGGTTCCTTCAGGATCTGAGGATGCCCTCTTGGTCTGTCTCCCAAAGCAAGAGCCATGCAGAGATGCAGCAGATCCAGGGCACCTTCTCTGGGGTAAGCTGAGGAGAGGGCTAAAGCAGTGAAGCAGGACTGGGGCGAGCGTGTGCATGAGGGCTGGTCCCTGCAGGTGGTCATTGGCCGCAATGAGCCAGGCTGTTGGGCACTCAGCTGCTCCCCGTGTGCCGCGCGACTCCCGCTGGCCCTGGCACTGCTGCCTTCCAGCTCATCGGCTGTGGCAGACGGTGCAGCTTGGGATGGAACAGCGCTCTGCCATGACCTTGAAGGACCAGTGTATGCTGCTCCTCCCTTCGCTATTCCCATTCCAAACTTACTTCAGGGAGCAATTGGAGATGGCACGGAGCCAGCTGATTACTGGCATCTGCAAGGCCACGAATCCATAGCTGATGGGATAATCTTGTGTGTAATTAGATAGATTGTTGGCTCATTTAGCAACCGTCTTTGCATGCTTTTTGCAAATAAGGAATTATATCCAGGACAGTACAGTATATAAGTTGTATCTGATGCTCAATAAAAGGTCTTTGGTATATTACACTGGAGTCCGTGCACATCATACGCTGCGGATGGAGCCCAATGTGGGGGCATCAATAGTCAGGAAGTTTACGAAGTGCGAACCCATTAGCGCAGCCCAGGTGAACCACGAACGGAGCAGAAAGAGCTGCAGTGTGCACCCATCGCATAATTACAGGTGAGCGGCCTGGGAACCCTGGGAGGTGGAATGTCTCAAGAGCAGAAACACAGCCTGGATGTGCTGTAGCGCATGATGTGCAAGCAGAACCGGGAAGTCTCCAGGAAACACCTAACAACTCTGTTGGAATGGATCCGGGATAAGGTACCTATCTTGCCAAAAGAAGGCCCATTCCAGCGAGAGGTGTGCGAAGATCTTGGAAAGCGCCTGAAGGAGGCGATGGCAGATGGTGATGCAGCCACAAGAAAACGTGACCACCTGGTGGCAGATTATGCTTACACTGAAGGCGGTGCGGGGCCCTCCGAGTGATAAGACTGACCAGAAAGAAACACCAGCACCGTGAGCACCACCATATGAGGGGGTGGCTGACTCCCCGAGTGATGATCCGTTTGACCTTGGCCCTGAGGGCCCAGAGGAAGAACAACAGCTTCAAGCGTGGTGGAGACCTGTGACCTTCACCCATCACCAGGCCCTCAGCGCAGTCATCACCTACGTACTGACCGTGGCGGATGTCACCACTGAGAAGGTTTAGCCCATGGTAGCCCTGGGAATTAACACCAACGAATCTGTGCTCTAAACACCCCCATTCCCCTCTCTCCCCCATTCCCCGGACCACTCAATGTGGGCAAGTGTGTCTGATAAAAAATGGTAAAACATGGCAATTGATAGATTTAGAAGCCTGTGTTTTAGTATCGGGGCTGGAGTTGATATGCAAAGATGATGCCCTTAAGGCGAGCGATGTTTGCCTTGATACCAGGGACGGTGTGTGCCATTTTGACATCAATCCATAGAGCAATAATAAAACCACATGAGATTATGTAGGTAAAGGATGCGTGTGTTTTAGAACAATGTGTAAATATGTGTTAATTAATGAAATTTATAATCAGACTGTGTTTAATGACTCTAATACGTGTGCTTGTAATGTAGTTATTGTAGTTATCCTGGTGCTGTTTATTTGCCGTTGGCTAAAGATGGCTTTGTGGTATTAAATACAGAATTCTTCTCGATGCAAGCTGCTCTGGCTGATTATTTAAATGAGATACATTATACCCTCCCATGACATAAGCTATAACATTCCCTCTCTCAAATTGCATTGCAGCCAAGGAACCGATGTGTTCCTGTTGCCATTAGAGGTGCACGCACAGTGTTTCTGGACAGATCAGACAAAACACGTAGAGCTGTGGTTGTATGGAGACAAACAGGTTCATTAGACTGACAATCATCTCTTTTAATGGTTCACCCTGGCTGCTGCTGGGCCCAGAGACGCCGTCATGAACCTGGTGTGGAAATGTTTCTTTCTCGATTTTTCAAGTAGTGTTTTTTGTTGCTTATGTTCTTGTTGATGTTCTTGTTATCGTTAAGGACCTTGTTCTTATTTGTATTCTTAATTTTTCTCAATCATCTTATATTTATGCTATTAGTTTCAATCTCCATTCCTGTGTCGTAGCTGAAGCGTCATGTGTTCTTTCCCAGCCAGCTCAGGCCCAAAAATCATCTCCACGGCCGCTGGGGATTATTATTATGATAATGATTATTATTTTATTTCTTCTTCTTCTTCTTCTTCATTACCTTTATTTTTATTATTTATTTTTATAATTATTATGCTTCCTCTTTTTATTATTTTTCTCATTTTCCTCTTTCTCTCCACCCCTAATCCCTCCCGCTCCCCTCTCCCCTCCGCCCCGCCCGTGTTTCCATGGCGACAATCAAGGCCGTGGCGCGACCGCCCCCGGGGTGTCCGTGGGGAGCGCGGGGGCGGGGCCACCGCCTCCCGGTGCCGCGCGGTTCCGCCCCGCCCCGCCATGGAGGGGAGGGGCGCACTGCGCATGCGCGCACGCCCCCCCACCCCGGGAGGACTCACTCCGTCCCCCGCCCCGGCCGCGGCTACCGAGAGGGCGCTTGCGCAGTGGGCAGGAGCCGCAATCCCCGCCCCCGCGCACGCGCAGTGCCCTTCCGCCATGAGGCGCCCCCGGCGCAGCCGCGAGCCGAGAAGCGGCCGAAAAACGGCCGAAAAACGGCCGAAAAACGGCCGAAAAAGAGCCAAAAGCGCGAAGATAAGGAAAGCGGACGAGGCCTCCAGCCACGGCATTTTGGCAGAAAAGAACCATGCCAACCTAGTAAAGTCGTGGTGGTGGTGGGGTTCCCCAGCCTATACTGGTATCTGGGGTTATTCCTCCCCAGGTGCAGAACCTTGCACTTGGCCTTGTTGAATTTCATGAGGTTTTTCACCGCCCACTTGTCCAGTCTATCCAGGTCCCTCTGGATGGCAGTGCAGCCCCCTGGGGTATCAGCTACTCCTCCCAGTTTGGTATCATCAGCAAAGGTGCTGAGGGAGCGCTCTGTGCCTTCATCCAGGTCATTGATGAATAAATTGAACAGGGCTGGACTGAGGACTGACCCCTGGGGGACCCCACTAGCTACAGGCCTCCAACTAGACTCTGCACCAATGACCACCACCCTCTGAGCTCTGCCATCCAGCCAGTTCCTAATCCACCTCACTGTGCACTCATGTAGCCCACACTGCGGAGCTTGCCCAGGAGGATGTTGTGAGGGACGGTGTCAAAAGCCTTGGTGAAGTCGAGATAGACGCTCTCCCCTCATCTATCCAGGCTTCTTCTCTTGTCCCTGGGGCCTGGGACTCTAAAGGGCTGCCCTTGGTGCACACCAAAGCAAAGAAGGCATTCAGCAACTCTGCTTTTTCTGTGTTATTCGTAACCAGGCGCTGGTGAGGCCGCACCTTGAATACTGTGTTCAGCTTTGAGCAACAGCGCCCACACACACCAGAACACACTGAGCAACAGCACATACACTGGAGTGGTCATTAAATTCTAAAAAAAAAAAAAAAAAACTCCTTAAGAAGCAAAGAAACAAACAAGCCTCAACAGAGCATCTTGGCTCCAGGCAAGCCCTGTGACCTTCCTTGTGCAGCGGGTGGCAGAAGAGAGAATTAGTTTTCTCAGCAGTGTCTGACGAGACCTCTTTTCTCCTCACCAGCATTGAGATGGAGGTCAGATGGTGAAAGGTCCCCTTGTGCCCCAGGGGTAGTGGGACATTTAAGAGAGGTTCGAGCCTCCCTGCAGGACCTTCCTGCTCTGCCCTGCCCGTGTTTCTCCCCTGAGGGCCAAGTGCTCCACACAAAATCTGTGTGTCTCCAGGGACAGCGCAGGGCAGGTGCTGGGGATAGAAAGAGAGGTGCCTGCCATTGCCCACCCTGCCCTTCCCCAGGAGAAGACGCAAACCCTGAGGACAGCAGGTGCTTGCTCTTGTCCTGGGCTGGCTGGAGAGGGCAGGGGAGCCTACAGCTTTTCTTCCTCTTTCCCTTGTGTTTTTGGATCTAGCAGAGCAAGTGGTGCTTTACAGCAAATGCAGAGTGTGCCAGTCTGCTCTGCACTGTCTGGGGTTACTGGAGGAAGAGGGCACTCGGCCTCACACAGGAAAATGCTGGTTCCTGCAGTAAAGGAGTTTCCCCTCTCACCTTTCTGTCCCCCAAAAAGAAGAAAAGAAAAAGAAAACAATAAAATAAACCCAGCACTCAACCTGGAGAAAGAGGAAGGCCTTTACTGCTGGAGACGGCTCTACAAAGCGCTAAAGTGGTGGCACAATCAGGGGACAGGAGGCACTTGAGTTGTGGAGCTGTCCTTTTGCTGCGGGAGATGCCAGCGGGGATGCAGAGCACTTGCAGGCCTTGGGTGTGCAGCACGGTGGCGTTGGCACATTGGGGCCAGCTCTGCCCAGCAGAGTCACCGCCTGGCAGGAGGGTGACACCTCTCCCACACTCGGCAGAGCCAGCGACCGAGCGCTCCGAAGCAGGACCTTTGCCGTGGTGTGGTCAGGAGCAGGATGGTCTGTGCTGCCAGGCTGCGCACTGCGGGTTCAGCGTCGTTTTGCAGAGGCTGGAGGGCTGAGGTAGAAAGGAACAGAGCAGATAAGAGACTCCCGTATTTGCAGAGAGCCCTGTAATCCCCCCAGAACAGGGCTGCTCCCAGCCAGTTCTTCCCACAGTGAGGAGGGAGCACGAGGGAGCAGGGATCAGCTGCAGGTTGCTGGTCAGGAATGCCCCAGGTGACCCCCAAAACCCCTCCTGTCCCCACACAGCAGACAGGGCCTCGGTCGCCTGTGGCAGGGCAGGGAACTGGGGCTCCCTTCCAGGCTCCTCCTTCCCCCCTGGCAGGGCCAGCTGGCACGGCACTGCTCGCACTCACCCTTGCAGATCTCCTGCACCTTCTCCTCCTTCTGCCTCCCTTGCTGCCCGATGAGCCCTAGGCAAACACCGCCCGTCACCCCCGTAGTCCCCAGCACGGCCCTGGCAGCGCAGCTCCCGCTGGCCTTGCCAGCCTGGCCATGCGTCCTCCTCCCCTTGGGCAAGGCTGCCCCAGCACGGCCCCAGCGTGGAGGATGCAGGCAGGCAGCGAGGGCCTCGAGAGCCTCCTCGCAGCCCCTCCGTGTGCCCAGGGATGGCCCTGGCCTCGTGGCTCACCAAGGAACCTCACGGCGGCCTCCCGCACGCACGCCTCCGTGTGCTGCAGGTAGCGCAGGCTGTGCTCAAGGTAGTGCTCCGCTCTGCTTTTGTCCTTGCGCACCTGGAGACAGCACAAGGCCATGGCTTGGCAAGGAGCCCTCCTGGGGAGCCAGCTCTGCCCCTTCTCCCCAGCCTGGGCCCAGGGACTCGGGCCTTGTGCTCACCAGGTGCTCCCCGATCTTCCAGATCTCCCCACTTCTGGCCAGTTCCTTGAGCTTCTCCCACTGCAGCAGGTGAGCAGCACTGGCGAGGGCTTCCTGAGAGGCCTGCAGAGCCGCAGAGAGCGCGAGATGCCACCACGGCCAGGACAAGACACCCTGAATCCCCCTCATGTGGGCAGGCCCCGGAGTCTTTCCCAGGCCCTAACAGGAACATGCTGCTTGGGACCAGCTCTGCCCCTCACTGAAGGCAGAGGCAGCTCCTGCCCGTTCCTGGGGACACGGGACATTGGCCCTCACGCTGACATGTCTTCCAGGGCGCACTTGTCCGCAGCCCATGCCTTAGTGCTCAGGCCCGCCCAAGCGATGTCAGCACTGCTTCCCCAAGGGCCTTCCCCGTACCTGGGCCACGCTCTGGATCCGCTCGCTCATGTGGAGGAAGAGCGGGACCAGGCTCCTGTGCACGAGCTCTTTCATGCCCTCTTTCCTGATGCCGGTCGTGGCGGCCAGCAGGTCTTTGAACAGGAAGATGGAGAGCTCTCGAACTGTGCTGTCCTCCTGCAGAGAGGGAGGAGAGGAGGGGAGGCCTCAGCAGTGATCCCAGGAACTGGTCATGACAGGAAGCTTTGCCTTTGTGAGGCCTCCTTCTCTCCAGGCGCGACTTTCCCCAGCCCTCCATAGGGGCGAGCTGGGGACAACCTCTGCGGATGCAGCCTGGACAGGGAGGGTTGTCGGCAGCAGCGGGACAAGGTCCCCTGGGCTCCGGCTCCCTCTGCCTCTGCCAGGAATTTCTAGGGCTCCGCCAGGGCCCCCGTGCAGAAGAGGCCCACAGGGAGGGACAGCCCTGGGGCACGGCCTCTGCCTTGCTCTCCAGCCTGCTCCTGCCTCCTAGCTCGTCTCTGCCCAGGCCAGGACAAGCAGCGCAGGGAGTCAAGCAGGAGACAGAGCAGCTGAGGCAGAAGCGGGGCTGGGGATCTAGTCCCACAGGCCAGGACCCCAAGGGCAGCACAGGGAATGGGCTGACGAGCAGAGGGCAGAAGGCCTCCTGACAGGCAGCAGGGCCTTTGGTGGGAGCTGCAAATCCACCTGCCCATGGGCACACGTGCAGAGGGACACACAGCACTCATAGCCACGCGAACAGAGCCCCAAACCCGCTGGGAGAGTCTCCGGCTCTCCCCCCAGTCTTACATCCTCAAAGTGTGGGAGAAGCTTCTCTGCCAGCCATGGGACAAAGGGATAGGAGATCTTCTGATCCAGGTGGCTGAAGAAGTTTTGCAGCAACACCAGGCTCTCCACACGCACATCCCTTCGATGGTCCTGCAGGCACTCCACGATGTCTTTAGTGAGGCCCCACATTTTCCTCCTCTGTGTGGAAGACACAAGTGCCTCGTGTGAAGCCAGGGCAGGCCCACAAGGGCCCTGGGTGCTGATTCCCCATGAGGGCTGCGGGGCAGGGCAGCCCTGTCCAAGGGCCCCTGGGCATGCCAGGGCCTCTCCATGGGGGAAGGCTGCTGCCTCCAGGCCAGGAGCCCTTCCCGAGGGCACCGCAGCCGTTGTCCTTGTGCAGCACAGCCAAGGGGCTGCCATGAAAGAGTCGGGGCAGAGGAAGGGCAGCGGAGACCGGGGAGCAGCTCCCATCCCTCCTCATTGGCAGCAAAGGCCAAGGCCCTGGGGGAGCCAGCGCCTCCCGGGAAGCCCCAGGCTGCCAGCGCGGCTTCTCCCGGCTGCTGCCCTACTCACCATCTCCGGTCTCTTGCACAGCCTCCGGAGGCCCTGGAACGCCAGGCTGCGCATCTTCAGGCTCGGAGCCTGCGCGTAGCTCAACAGGAGCGTCAAAACGTCCCCGTCCATCTTGGCCACCTCATAGCACTCCAGCAGCTGAAAGGCAGCGCACGGTGAGAGCCTGGCAGAGCCGGCAGGACTACCTGCAGTGGGCAGCCCCGCATCCCAGCTCTCCTTCTGGCCAAGGGCGCCTGGCCCTCACAAAGGTCAGCGGAAAGGAGTCAAGGCCAGGGCCGTTGACCAACATTACCCAGAGAGCTGTTGATCAATGTTAAGGAGCCGTTAAGGAGCCATTGACAAACATTACCCAAAAAGCCAGAGACCAACATAACCCAGGGAGCCATTGACCAATATTATCCAAAGAGCAGTTGACCAACGTTATGCAAAGAGCATTGACCAACATTACACCCCGGCATGTGCCCAGTGTGAGCAGAGAGGTTTTAGAGGCCCCTCCGGACAGGCACCGTTCTCCATGAGGCCCACCTCGACATAGAAAGCCATGGCGGGCAGGTGATGGAGCTGGTCCTCTGGGCTCCTCAGCAGGCTGAGCAGCTGCCTGGAGATCCAGCAGCACATGGGTCTGCACGTGCCCCTCATCACTCTGGCAGGAGGAAGAAGGTGCTGTTGGTCCTGAGCCGAGCAGGCAAACCTGCTCTGAAATGGCTCAGCCCCCTCAGCTATTTCCCAGTGCAGGTCAAGGCAGGCATGGGCAGTGCTGGGCACATCGTGACTGCAGCCAGCGTGTCCCCAGGGCTCTCTGTGAGGGGAGCCCAGGCCCCAGGGGAGGGCACTCCAGGGCTTTGGGAGGGGAGCCCTCTTTCAAGGCATCCGCTCCCAGCACTCCCAACACCAACTGCTCCCCCAGCAGCTCTCACCGCTGCCATGGGGCAGGGAGCTCCCATGGCCGTTTAGCTGTGTTACTCCCTGCCACAAGCACTGTGGCTGCAGTCCCTTTCTTGGAGAGCTGGAGTTCCCCTCCCTCCCAAGGAAGGACATTTGTGACCCCGAAGCCGAGGCCGAGGTGCTGGGGGAGAGCAGGGCGTAAAGGGCTGTACCTGGCCAGCACAACGAGTCCCCTCTGAGATGACTCTTGCTGCAGCAAGAGCTCCCAGCCGCCGCTCTGCTCGACAGCCTGTGCCACGTCCCGATAGCCAGCAGAGCGGAGGAGACCTTGCATGGCCTCCACGGCGCACCTGCATGCGAGCAAAGCCCAGGTCACAGCGGCAGCCTGGCCCTGCCTCCGGGCCCAAGGCACAGCCGGGACGAGCGGGATGGAGCACCTGACGTGGCTGCTGGCGTGGGACTCATCCCGCTGGCTTTCCCGCTGCAGGGGATGGGTTTCCTGGCGGGTGAACTGGGCTGCGGAGAACAGCTGAAGGAGCAGCGCCAGGAAGAGCGGGCAGAATTCCGCCTCCACCGCCTGCGGGCAGACGGGCTCCTGCACGATGGCACGCAGGGCTCTCATTGCCTGCGGAAAACAAGCAGAGACACCTCAGCGCTGAGCAGGGCCTGTCGCAGTGCCGCAGCCCCACGGGAGAGGCTCAGCACAGCCCTGGGCCTCAGGAAATGGGACTGGGGGACAGGGTAGGACGGTGATCTCCTGAGCATGGCCAGCCTGGGTGTTGGTGCTCTGAGAGGCCCAAGCAGCTCTTTTCAGCGCTTTGTGCTGGCGCGTGGAGGGCTGGTGCTGGGCATGTTGCATCCATGGGCCCGGGGAGGTCCCTGCAGGGCAGAGGAGCCCAGGGGGGCAGCTGGCAGCCTGGAGCAGAGTGAGGCCTCATCCCACAACTCACAGCCAGGGGAAGGACGCCGGCGTTGTCCGCCTCCCAGCTGGACAGCTCGTGCAGGGGCCACTTCTCCATCCAGCTGAGCAGGTTTTCCAGCACGTCTGCCGCAACGCGGGGCTCCTCCATGAGCACCTTCCACATGGTGCTGGCAGCGCTGCAGACCCGGAGGGCTGGGTCAGGGGCCTCCTCGCGCACGGCCGCAGCCTGGACAGGCCCTGCAGGCGCTGCCCCCAGCCACCCCTCCATGCTGGCAGCCCCAAGGTCCTGGCTCTGCACCTTTGGGCCCGTCTCCCCATGTGCCATGCGCTCTGGAGGCTGACGAGCCCCGTACCTGTTGCAGAGCGGGGAGCAGCACAGCAGGCTCACGGTCACCTCGTCAGGGTAGGAGCGGGCCAGCAGGCAAAGAGTCCTGTTCAGGGTGACCCGCGCCGACGACTCCCTGACGTCCCTGGTGTTCTGGTGCAGGCACCGAACAACCCGTGGCACCTGGCAGAGGTGGCGGGGAGAGGGAGGTCACTACCAGAGAGCAACCACTACCCCAGCTCCCACACACATCCCGTCCCCGCTCCAGCACTGCCAACGTTCCCTGCTGCCTTCCAAGGGCGTCGGGTGCCCAAGAAGCCTGGCTTGGGCACGGGGGCCAATGTGGCAGAAGGCTGGAGCCCCAGGCACACCAGCTGCAGGCCGCTTACATCTTCCAGCGTGGACACAACGCCCAGCACAAACATGTTCAGCATGTGGGTGGCCACTGCTGTGCTGTAGGTGCTGCAGTCCCGCATGGCCTCGATGGCGGTGACGATGACATCTGTCCTCTCGGCCGGATGGAGGTTTTTCAGAAAGAGCTGTGGGAGGAAGGAGGTGAGGGAAGAAACATCCCACTGTGGGCCATGAAGTGTGTGGCCCCTGCTCATTTGCGTTGCCGTTGCTCATCCGAGTCTCCTGATGGCCAAGAGTCCCGCTGAGGGAGGCAATCCTCACCAGCATGATCTCGCTGATGTTGGTGGTCCACGAGAGGCAGAGAGCATCGTCAGCTTCCCGCTCCGTTTGGGACTCTGCAAGCTCGAGATTCTCCTGCAAGAGCTCCCTGCCTGAAGAGGAACAGAAAGACGGAGCGGTGAGGAGGAGCAACGGGGACTTGGAGATGGGGGATGTCAGGAAGAAGCCAGCCTGGAGGAGAAGAGGGGCCGGCCAGTGCTGTACGGGGAGCAGGACTCCCAGGGAGGGCCAGGGCCTATTCCAGGGCAAGACAGAGGGCAACAGCTTTGAAGGGCCCCAAGAGCCTCGTTGGTTTCATTGGACTTTCTGGTGTGCAGCACCGCAGAAGCCCGAGCGTGAGCAGGGCGTGCTAGGCGCTTTCCAGAGCAGGGGTGTCCAGGACAGGCACTAACAGATTGTGCCCCTTCTCCTCCATCAGCCACGATTCCTGCTCCTTTGTGTCATGGAGTAGAGGGCCGGGGCAGTGTGCTGCCTTCCCTGGCCTTGCCATGATGTCCCTGTCCCCAGAGTCGCAGCTGCTCTTACGTTTTCGTCGCACGACGAATCTGAAGAGGCCATGAAGAGCGTCCAAAGCCCCACGCTTGGTCTCTGCGTCCTCATAGGCAGAGCAAAGGATGAGCCTCCCCACCAGCTTTCCCAGGATTGGGAAAGAGATCTTTCCAGAGGAGGAGGAGCTCTCATCAACTCCTCCATGGCAGCTCCAGACCTGGGCAAGAGAGCGGTGCATCTATGGGGCTGCCACAGGGCGTCTATGGAGCAGCCACTGAACAACCAAGGGGCATCCGTGGGGGCAAGAGCGCAACCTTGGTGCATCTGTGCGGCATCTATGGGGTGTCTATGGGGCAGCCACGGGGCACTGAACCCCCCCCCCCAGGTGCTGATGCTGGCAGCATAGAGGGCCCGAGGGAGGGGGGTCCCCTGGGGGTCTCCTCCCCCCCGTGCTCCCCCTGTTGCCCCGTGAACGTGACGGTGGTGGCTGAGAAGCACGAATGTCCCCAGTGCCTGGCGGTGACGCCGGCCGGCTTTGCCAGGGAACAGCGTTGTCAACGGTGTGCCCCAGCGTTGTGAGAGGGAGCCTGAGCTGGAGAGAGCTCTGGCCTGCAGGGCAGGGGCCAAGGGGCGGTGGGGAGGTGCCGGGCTCCTTACCTCCGGCAAGGAATAGATGGCCAGCCACTTGGTGAGGCCTGCGATCCTCCCCATGGCCCTCTCCCGGACAGCAGTCCTCTCCACGCTGGTGAAGGGCAGCAGGAGCTGGCAGGAGAAAGGGGACAGGTCTGCGCGGGGCGCATGCAGCCGCTGCAGCAGAAGCAGCTCTGCGCAGCCCCTGGCTGCACTCAGCCAGCCCCACACGGCTCCTTCCGCAGAGCTGCAGCAAAGTCTGCAATGGGGACCTGTCCCTAGGATGGGCAGGTCCCCGAGGGTCTGCGCCCCATTCAGCTATGGGGAAGAAAGCCCCAGGGACAGGGAGGAGAGGGGCGGCAGCACCAGCTCCATCTGTGCAGGAGCTGGAGGAGAGGGTCCGTGTCCTGCTATGGCTGCAGGCAAGGAAAGCTTTAGGGGCAGAGTTGGCCCAGGAGTGCTGGGGACGTGGCTCTCTCATGGCCTGGGAGGCATCAGTGGAAGAGGAAGGGACTTGGGCTGCAAGCAGGGGACACTGGGCTCATGCCAGAGCACAGTGGGGAGCCCCTGGTCACCCAAGAGTGGTGGCTCCTGTCCCTGCATTGTGCTGCCTGCCATGGCTCTGAGGGGGGGACTCTGCACTGAGGGTGTCACGTCCCTCGGAGAGCCCCACGCAGCCCTCTCTTTGCAGGTGCCAAACCTCCAAGATCGCCTGCAGCTCCAGGAGCCTGGAAGTGGCAGCGTTGAGCACCAGCACGTCCAACATGCTGTCCATGCTGTCCAGGGTCTGCAAGAAGCACAGGAGGTTGTGGCCCTCTTTCAGCGCTGCCTCTGGCCCACAGCAGACTGAACTGAACTCCTGCGGCCAGGGGAGGACCCCGCTGCCCTGCGGTGCCCAGGCAGAGGCCTCAGGGTAGGAGAGCTGCTGCGCACGGAGCAGCCCGTAGCCTTGGCCCGCGGCCCAGCGCAGAGGAAGGGAAGCAGAGCAGAGCCCTGTCATTGCGGGCGGCGTCTGCAAAGCGCTGCAGGCCGGGAGGAGAGTGGGAAGCAAATCTGAGCTCCTGCCCTGCAATCACCTCAGCACAGGCCAGCCAGGGACAAGGCTGGGGACCTCCCTGCAGCTCGGTACCCGACACGTACCTTGCAATAGAGGGGCATGCTGAGGTCCTCCATGTCTTCTCTGGGAGGCAGCAAGAAGACAGTCCGGAAGCAGAGCTGCAGGAGGCTGCTCTTTTGGCCCTCCAGAAGCAGCTCTGCTGCACTGCAAAGACAGAGAGGTGCCTGCTTGGCACGGGTGCAGGGAGCGCTGCCTGGGTGCCCTGGGAAGGGGGACGTGCAGCTCCGAGGCAGGAGTTCCAGGCTGCTCCAGAGAGAGGTTGGGGGAGCCTTGCAGGGGGGTGTCCCCCCTTCCATGACACTGCGCCAGGGACAGAGGACAGGCCTGGCGGGGAGGCCTCGCACCCTCTGAGCCATGTGCCCCGCTCCCATGGTAAAAGCCAAGGTGCCCCGGGGAGCTGCAGACACCCCTCAGCCCTCCCGTCTGTCCTGCTGACAACCCCGCGGTGGGGAGAGCGCAGGCCCAGCAGAGAGGAGCACCAGGCTCCTCCCCACAAGAGGGGACAGCTCCCAGGCAGGGACAGGGCCATGAGGACCCTGCTGTGGAGAGGCATGGGCCAAAGCAGGGGCTGCCATAGGTACCTCATGGCCGTGATGGCAAGCATGGCTTGCTGGCGCACGGCTGTGCCCAGCTGCTCCTTGGGCTCCTCTTCCAGCAGCACCTGGAGAGCACAGCCAGGATCCCATGGGAACTGCAAGCACCCGGCGCCGGCAGAGCCAGCAAGAGTCCAGCCGGCGGGCAGAGCCCTGGTGCCTCCATCCCTGCCCTGGAGGCCACAGCGAGCCCCACCGCGCCAAGGGCTCAGCTCGCAGGGCTCCTCGGGGACACCCGGGCTCCTGTTGGCAGGAGCTCTTTGCCGGCAACGCGTCCTTGCCCCAGCCCAAGCAATGCACAAGTCCTGGCCTCAGAGCGGGGCCTCTGCCCAGGTGACCTTGAGCCCTCCCTCAGCCCTGCTGCCTCTCCCCTCACCATGATGTTCTCTGCCAGCTGGTATCTGCAGCAGAAGACATCCAGGCCCCACGCCAAGGCCTTGGAGCTGCTGCCGCGGCAGAGGGTGCAGATGGCCTCCAGAAACCTCAGCTTCTGCACCGGGTCCTGACACACGGGGCAGAGAGACGGAGGGAGCATGAGAGCAGAGAGGGAAGGTCGGCGGGAGCAGAGCAGCCGGGGACAGGGAGAGGCCCTGTGGAGGCCACCAGGCCTCTCTGGAGGCTCCCAGGAGGCCACCAAAGCTGCTCTAAGGGCCAGCCACGGCCGTGGGGCCAAACCCACATCTAGGGGCCTGGACCCATGCGTGTGGGGCCAGACCACGGATGGGGGCCTGGGAGCTGCAGCTATGGGGCTGGGACCCATGGATGGGGGAAAGGAGTCGCTGCTATGGGGCTGGCCCTGAGGGCCACGGCTGCACGTACCTTTGGTCTGCTGCTCACAAATCCGTGGATGAAGTGCAGGGCTTCCTCATCCTCCCTGGACAGCTCTGCCCAGGCGCTGATGAAAGCCCTGGGGCCTGGGAGAGGAGAGAGGCGGGAGTCGTGGAGAGCCGGAGCGCGGGCAGCAGAGGAGCGCCCTGCGCTCTGCCCTGCGCAGCCCTGGCTGCTCCCCCGGGCACAGCCTCCCGCCGGCCCCGCGGGGCGCGCGGTGCCCAGCGCGGGGCTGCGGTGCCGGGCCCGGCGAGGCCGGGCTGCGGAAGGTGCTGGCGGGCGGGCAGGAAAGGTCCCTGTCCCGCAGGCCGGCACTCACCGTGGCTGCACGGGCCCCGCGTCGCCTGGGGCTCGCAGCCCTCGGAGGGCGCGGGGGCAGAGCTGCTGCCCTGCTGAGCCCCGTCCTGCTCCCAGGCCACCCGGGGGCGGCTGGGGGGTCTCTCCTCCATCCTGCGGGAACGGCAGAGGGGTGAGGGGGCGGTTTGGGAGCCGCGGAGGGTCCCCGCGGCCCCGCAGTGCCGCCCAGCCCCAGCGCCGTCGCTCTCACCCAGGCGACGAGGAGGGAAGGCCTCGGGAAAAGCCTCGACTCTTCGTGGCTTCCTGGACACCAGGGAAAGATGCGGCTGCGCTTGGCGGCTCCTCCACGAGCTCCGCGCGCTCCCGCCTCTCCCGTCGCTGTCCTCCCGGGCACTGCGGGCTGGGGGCCGTGGAGGGGACATCACCTGGGACACTGTGTGTGTCACGAGACGGGCTCACAATGGCCCCCCTGGCCAGCGCCTCTGAGGTCCCCTCTGCAGCTGGGAGCTGGTCCTGGAGCAGCAGCCGGAGCTGCGGCTGCCCCAGCGCCTGCACAGAGTCTGCACGGTCTTTTTTTTCTTGAAAAACAAAAGTGATTTTCAGAGCTGGGTGGGATGCAGCCACAGGGTCCCGGATGGCTGGTGCCACTGCAGGCGCCCTGCTCCCCTCTGCCCAGCCTCCCTCTGCAGCTCTCGGGGGCTCTGGCCTCCCGAGGTCCCTGTGAGAGCTGCCAGGCCCCGCAAAGGACTTGTTTCAATATTAGAGAACATCCTGAATTTTCATACATGCTCAGTTCAAAGGTTTGGCTAATTTTAATGCCAACGTTCTCCAGTGATGAAAGAGCAGAAATCTTCAGGAAGAGTCTGAACGTGGGGCGAAGTATTACTGATCTGCCCTTGACCTCGTGTATCCACGGCTCTGTCCATTAGGCTGTTGATGGAATCTCAATGATCCCTCTGCATGTCCTGAAGAAATTAATCATTTCTAAACTCATATTTGCATCTGATCACCTGCACATATACATTTTTCACCCCGTTTTCCCCTAGCTTTTCCTTTTCCCTTTACACTACCAGATATTTCTCAACTCTCCAGTCTCTCCAACTACTCTACTCAGATTCTATGCAAGCTTTTCTATCAAAAACATCTCAAGGAAGCTTATTCCTTGTAGACAGTGGACCTCATTGGAGGCAACTTGGACTTGACATAAAGATCAGGACTGCATTCTATTTCTTAGCACTCAGACTGAAGTTTATTTGTGTTTTATCACAGTTAAGACAACTCCTTTAGTGTCTATTTGCAACTAGTTCAGGTAGGAATGGATACACATGAGCTGTAACATTCAGCTAATATTGGGTAGAAAAAGGATAGATTTTTCACCAGAGTGACCCAAGTGCCCACTGGCTGATGAGGGAAGTGGCAGTTCTTCCCCTCAAAAATGCTTCTTTCCCTAAATGTTCAGACTTCATTAGGGGACACTGTGTGAGGAGGATGTGGGTAGGGCCGATTCTGAAAACAAACATAAAGAAAGCTTAAAAAGGCTCCCTTTTCAGGTGCTCACTGAAGTCTGCCTCATTTTAATACACTCATTTCCAATTAGCCACACGAGAATTGAACATTGAAAAAAAATATGGAGAGAGGGACCACTCCTGAGGGCTTTTATTTTTCGTCCTTTTAATGACCCCTTGGGAGCATTTGGTGCTAAGCCCATGAAGCTCCCCTGCTGAGAGGAAGCTGAGGAAATATGTCCAGAGATGGAAGTCAGAAACAAATCCCCCAACTTCTTGGAGGGTTAATGGGTCCCCCGAGGGCCATTACCATTACCTGTTCTGAATCACAAAAGCATGGGATGATCTCAGGTCCCCTCTGGGTGGCCTGTTACACTGACGCACGACTCTTCAAGAGACAGTTCTTTTTCCTAAAGCCCAGTCTGTACCCTTCAACCTACAGTTTGTGGATGTTTCCCCTTCTCACGCTCTTTCCCACTGCCAGAACCAGCTCCATCATCTCCAAAATCACCATGCAAGCAGTCACACAGTACTGCTCAATTCCTCCTATGTCTAAACCTTCACCAGACTAAAGAAGGTCCCCTCAGAGTCTCCATACAGATCATAGAATCACAGAATGTTTAAGGTTCGAAAGGACCTCTAGAGGTCACCTGGTCCAACCCCCTGCACACGCAGGGTCCCCTAGAGCACGTGGCACAGGACTGCGTCCAAGCGGGTTTGGAAGATCTGCAGAGAAGGAGACTCCACAACCTCTCTGGGCAGCCTATTCCAGTGCTCTGGCACCCTCACTGGTAAGAAATTTTTCCTTAAGTTCCTGGGGATCTTTTGGTGCTTCGGTTTCCGACCATTTCCTCTAGTTCTGTCGGTGGCCACCAGTGAAAAGAGGCCAGCACCATCCTCCTCACTGCCTCCCTTGAGGTACTTCTAGACAATGCTCAGGTCCCCTCTCAGCCTTCTCTTCTCCATGCTGAACAGGCCCAGCTCCCTCAGCCTCTCCTCATAGGGCAGATGTTCCAGGCCCCTGATCATCCTTGTGGCCCTGCGCTGGACTCTCTCCAGCAGCTCCACATCCCTCTTGTCCTGTGGAGCCCAGAACTGGACACAATACTCCAAATACGGCCTCACCAGGGCTGAGTAGAGGGGCAGGATCACCTCCCTCGACCTGCCGGAGATGCTCTTCTTAATGCACCCCAGGATCCCATTGGCCTTCTTGGCCACGAGGGCACACTGCTGCCTCAAGGACTGAGCCCAGGGGTGACAACACTAGCTACAGGCCTCCCACTAGACTCTGCACCGCTGATCACCACCCTCTGAGCTCTACCATCCAGCCAGTTCCTAATTCGTCTCACTGTGCACTCATGTAGCCCACACTGCGGAGCTTGCCCAGGAGGATGTTGTGAGGGACAGTGTCAAAATCCTTGGTGAAGTCGAGGTAGACAACATCCACCCCTCTCCCCTCATCTATCCAGCTGGGCGTTACATCATAGAAGGCTATGAGGTTAGTCAAGCAAGATTTCCCCTTGGTGAATCCATGCTGACTACTCTTGAGCACCTTCTTGTCCTCCATGTGCCTGGAGACAACGGCCAGCACGAGCCGTTCCATCATTTTTCCTGGGACGGAGGTGAGGCTGACTGGCCTGTAGTTGCCTGGGTCCTCCTTCTTGCCTTTTTTGAAGACTGGCGTGACATTGGTCTTCTTCCAGTCCTCTGGCACCTCCCTCGTTCTCCAGGATCTTTCAAAGTTGATGGAGAGTGACTTAGCTATGCCATCCGCCAGCTCCCGCAGAACTCTGGGTTGCATCCCATCAGGGCTCATGGATTTGTGGGTATCCAGTTTCCTTAGGTGCTCTCTGAGCCAATCTTCCTCTACCCAGGGCAAGTCTTCCTCTCCCCCGGCTTCTTCTCTTGTCCCTGGGGCCTGGGACTCTAAACGGCTGCCCTTTAGAAGCTGCTATTGACTGCAGCGATCGACTGAAATTCTTAAAAACAGGCAGGGATGCTTGTTTGTAAAAGCTGGGCTGTGAAATAAGCTTCTCATTCGCATCATGTCCTGTAACATCGTTCTAGGGATTGTGGGAAGCTCAGGCAGTTTAGTTTGGTAAAGTGGAGAGCGTGTGGATCAAGAACTGGCTGGATGGCCAAGCTTCAAGAGTTGTTATCAACGGCGCTGAATCTAGTTGGAGGCCTGTGGCCAGTGGTATTTCACCAGGAAGGGTGGAATTAAAGCCAGGGGCAAAGTCTTTAAGACAAAGGCAGTGAGAGGACGAGATGGGAGGGCTATCGTTCAAAGAGTGGTTTATATATATCTAGTTGTACCTAAGCCATATACTCTTAACAGCAAAATTGTGTTAAGTCTCTCTCTTACAGTTTTGGATTTAAAAGACACTTTCTTTTGTATCCTATGGGAAGAACAAAGTCATAAGCTGCTCGCTTTGTAATGGGAAAGCCCCACAGCAAGGCGCAAAATGCACCAAAATGAACAGAAAATGTACAGAAAGCTCCATGATGTGGACAAAGAACCAAGGAGCATGGACCGTAAATACGTCACCCCAGAAAGCAGAATTGCTTTTTTTAACACAGACTGTGGAGTTGCCTGGAGGAAAGTGGGCCAATATCTATTCTGCCTTGAAATATACCTTTGGGGTAGTACCTGCACTTGTGGCAATTTGGAAGGAAAGGAGATTGTTCTGTTCACAAGGGAACCCCATAAATACAGTAGAGAGATTAATGGTGCTGCTTGAGGCTCTTAACACACCTGGAGAGATAGCAGTGATGTAGTGCAAGGCACAGCAACCTGGACAAAGCGATGTAACCAGAGGAAATCAGAAAGCGGATGAAGCTGCAAAAAGAGGAAAGAGTCCCATTGTCACTACCCAGAGCCCCCTGGTTCCAGAAATAACCTTTAACATTGATGCCCCACGTACACAGGAAAAGAGACGAGGTTGTCTGAATTGCTGAAATGCAAAAAGACTGCTGGTGGCTGGTGGGTATGCCCAGTCAGCCAGGGTGTCATGACAACACCGATAATGAGGGGGTTGATGACACATCCCCCTAAAAGCACACCCATGGGAATTGAGGCTCTGACTGAAATGGGGAAGAGTTGCACAGTGGGGATCCAAAGGATTACCAGCAGGGTTACCCAATATTGTGAAATCTGCGCCAAGAAGACTCCCAATATTCAAAAGAAAGTTCCTTCTCGGGAGGTGAAGAGAGCTTCTAGACCTGAAGATTAGTGGCAGGTCGATTTTTATTTGTCATGGATGTAAGTAGTTAACTTGACACCTTTTCAGGATGCCCTGAGGCCTTTCCGTGTCTCCAACACAGAAGTGCGGACATTATATGTGAGAGAAGCCCTCAAACGGGACACACTGCTTGTACTGGTAAATGCTAGCACATTTCTTCCTGAATGTGCAGCAGATTTTCATACTTCCAAGTAGATACCTTAGTGCAATGTCCCAGGCTAAGGGGAGGTGTGGGATTCTCCTGGTCCAGCCCGAGGAGTTGATCAGATGTCGTTCTTGATCCCTGCTCAGCTTATCACTGCTAGGCCCTGCTATTTACACCCTCAAGAGGAAGAAGCCGTGACTGTGATACGGTTATCCTCATAAGGTGATCCTTCCAGAATCTGCAGGCAAGTTGCGTAGCATTAAGTGCTCCTTGCACCATGAGTGAGTTGAGTCGTGCACTGTCAGTGGGTGCCTCTGGAAGATATTCCAGTTCCCTATTTGAGCAGTCCTTGAAAAGTACATGCAAATCCCAGCATATGTTCTTGCTGCATCAGTGTCCATATGTGCATTTGACTTGCCCATTCCATATGTATTGTTGGAGGGAGGAAGTTGAGCAGGGCACATGGGTTACCCTAGGCATGAGGAGAAAAGTATGTTGTTGACAGAGATTTTGTGTGGAATGCGTGGGTGTTGGGGAAAGCTTTTTAGTAGGGAAATGCTGCTAGGGGAAATGTAGCCGTGGTGTCTGTGCTGGGGAGGGATGAAAGGAAGCAGGGGCAATATTTGGGGGCTTCGTTAGACATGCAGTGGCTAGTGATTTCAGGTGTGAGCCCTGTGTTTTGTGGGAGCTGAACCCCCTCAGCATGGGCTCCTTCCCTTGGGGCAGACGGTGCGAGGATCCAGGTGCAAGTGCTTGCTGAGCAGGAGGTGTGTGAGCACAGAGCTGTGCTCAGCAAGCTGCGCCAAGAGGCCGGCAGGAGCCTGCTGGCACTGTGCGCCAGGACTGCTTGGTGCCGGCGCGAGCGCGGTGCCCGTTGTGGTCCGTGCAGGGCTGCCGTGGCCTTCCTTGGGAAGCTGCAGCCCTGCTGGCTTGCTGCGCATGGCAAAGGGGCCAAAGGAGGCCCTGGCTCCTTGCAGCTGTGGAAGATGAGGATATGGATGGGTGCCTTCTCTTGTGCCTGGGGTGCCTGGGAGAGGGTGTTTTGGGCCAAAGCTGCTCTCCTCCTTTCCCCTGCCTTGGTCATGTTGCAGGTCAGGTGCTGCTGGTGCTTTGCATCCAAGGCCCAGTGTATCCCTGTGTTCCAGGCTGCTGGAAGGAGTGGACATCATGCCCCGCTCAGGACACTTGTGGTTCCTTCAGGAACAGAGGATGCCCTCTTGGTCTGTCTCCCAAAGCAAGAGCCATGCAGAGATGCAGCAGATCCAGGGCATCTTCTCTGGGGGAAGCTGAGGAGAGGGCTAAAGCAGTGAAGCAGGACTGGGGCGAGCGTGTGCGTGAGGGCTGGTCCCTGCAGGTGGTCATTGGCCGCAATGAGCCAGGCTGTTGGGCACTCAGCTGCTCCCCGTGTGCCGCGCGACTCCCGCTGGCCCTGGCACTGCTGCCTTCCAGCTCATCTGCCAACAACTTCCTCGTCTTCCTCCTCGCTTGTCCCGCTTTGCCCAGCACCATCCACTCACTCCCAACTGCGTAAGGGAGCAAGAAAGGCCATAGCCTGGCTTTGGAATGGATGGATACACATTGCTACAAAAGAAACAACGTTTCCTTGAGGGCCTGGCCTTGGAGGCTCTCGTCCTTTCCAGAGAGCAATGCCTGCTCTCCTGAAGATGAGCTTGTCCTCTCTCGGCACTGCTCGAGTGCAGACATTTAGAAGGGGAGCGCCTGAGTGTGGAGCAGAGCTGCGGTCCCTGCTGCCTGTGGGGAATGCTCTTTGGCCCAGTGATGTCCCACACACTGTATTTCTGCCACAGATTTCTCCCCGACAACCACCTTTGGAGGAAACAAAAGAAAAAAAAAAGAAGGAAACAAAGGAATACAAAAAATAAAAAGGAATTGTAAAGAAAAGGAAAGGAAAAATGAAAAAAGGAAAAGAAAAAAAGCCAAAGAAAAAAATAATGGAAAGAAAAAGAAAGCAAAAGAAGAATAGAAAAAAAAAACTGAAAAAGAAGAAAACATGAAAAAGAATTGAAAAGCAAACATTAAGGAAAATGGACAGGGGCATCCCAAGGGCCCCGTTTGCAGGGAAATCCTTGAGGGATCTTTCGCAGCCCCTCACTTGCCCCTAGAATCTGAAATCTTAGGGCTATAGACACATATCTTCCGTGGGGATGATTTTAGTGCATGAGCTCAGTTGGAAACACCACACAACACCAGAGTCACCGTGGAGCTGGAGGACCTTCCTTGGAGACCTGGCCCCTGTTCCCGGGGATACCGAGGGACAGAGCAGCCTCCATCGTGGTCCCCAGCACGGGGCCCTTCCTGGCAGCCGCCGATTTCTGCCCCGGCTGCCTGCGGGGACACTGCCCCCCGTGACGCGGTCCCTGAGCGTGTCCAGCCCTGCGGGGCCCTGTGTCCCCAGGGGCTGGTGGAGCTCGGCCCTGCATCTCCAGGCCCCGTGTCCCTGGGGCGCGACAGCTTCCCTTTGGCTGTGGCTTGGGCCCTGCGGGGACACGTTGTGTGCGGCACCCGGAGAGCTGAGAGCTGCCCCGCGCTGGGGCTGGGGCTCCTTCCCCTTTGGGCATCCCCAGGGCCACGTGTGAAGGGAAGTCCTAGAGGGAACTTTTTGCTGGCCCTGCCCTGCCCCTGGTGAGTGAAATCCTGGGGCTCGACACACACCTGCAGTGGGGATGATTTTTGTGCCTGAGCTCGCTTGGAAACAAGACGCAACACTTAAGCAATGATACAGGAATATATATTTAAACAACAACAACAAAAATAACAATATAATCAACAGTAACAACAACAATAAAAAGAACAACATGACCTTCAACAATAATGACAATAATATCAAGAATATTAGAAAAAAACACTATATTAACAGTCTATAGAATAAAATCCACAAAGCCATTTATCAGTGTCGCCCCTGGGCCCAGCGCTTGCTGGCAGCAGCCAGAGTGAAGGGGAGCTTGTCCTGCAAGGGAAAAGGAGGCGTGAGCAGGGCCGAGGAGCGGCTCGGGGGCTCCCGTGGAGCAGAGGCTCCTTGGCGGCTGCGCGGGCTCTTTGGCAGCAGCGCTGCCGTCATTGGTGCCCTGGCAGAGGCTTGGCGTGGCCAGCGCAGCCCAGAGGCCGGCAGAGGGGCTGAGGCAGCAGGTGCCCAGGCCTTGGGCGCTCCTGCGCCCTGTGCAGCTCTGCCCCGGCGCCGCGGCCCGCCAGAGCGCCCGCACTCCTGGGCCAGGCTCCCGCGCGGCTGCTCCCCAAAGGCAGCGCGGAGCAGCGCCAAGGGGCCGGGCACAGCCCCAGCTCTGCCCGTGCAGCCGCCAGCAGGGGCCATACCTGGGGGCTGCAGCCGGAGCTCTCCCACTCCATGGGCTCTTCTGGGCTGCAGCCGACCAGGCCGCTGCTCCCCATCTCCTGGAAAAGAGCAGGAGACCTCAGTGGGGCCAGTGCGTGGGAAAGAGGAAGGACAAGCGCGTGCAGGGGCTGCGGGGGTTGTACCTGGCTGCTGCCGTAGCTTTGCCACTCCATCGGCTGTGGCTCATTCAGGGCAGGCCCTCCATTGAAGCAAGGAGTCTGCAAGAGAGAAGGAGGCGTTTGCAGGGCAGCTCCCCGAACCAGGGCTCTCTTGCCCCATGACCTCTCCTTCTGCGGCTGGAAGCGGGAAGGGACCCGGCCCAGCCCCAGCTCTCCCTGTGCAGCCGGCAGCAGGGCCAATACCTGAATGCTGCAGCTCCAGGTCTCCCAATCCATGGGCTCCTTGTCTGTGCAGCAGGCCACGGTGTTGGTGCTGGGTGCCTGGAAGAGAGCAGGAGAGCTTGTGGGGACGGTGATGGTGGCAGCGCTGGCTCTGTGCGCGGGGCCTCGTGTCCCCTGCGTGCGCGGGGCAGGCGGTGCACAGAGCCAGGGCGCCAGGCTCAGGCAGCAGCCCCCGAGGCCTTGGCCGCTGCTGGCCCTGGCGCAGCTCTGCCCCAGCACCCAGGCCTGCCAGAGCTCCCTGGCACCTCTGCCACCAGCCCTGCGGCTGCTCTCGCAGAGCCAAGCGCCAGCCGTCCCAGCGCAGGCACAGTACCTGTACACTGCACCCCGAGCTCTCCCAGTCCATGTCCTCCACTCCAGAGAGGTTCATTTCTTAATGTCTGCAGTGACTGCAAGAGAAAAGGACTCGTTGTCATTTGCATCCCCGAGAGCAGGGGTCTCTGTCCCTGGAGCCTCTTGGCGTCTCCGTGCACGGGAGCGGTGGGGCCCGGAGCAGGCAGTGCTGGGCCTGCCCGCAGCAGCCTCCTTGCCCCCGGCAGCCCCTTTGGCAGTTGTGGAGCCCAGTGGCAAGTGGAGGAGAGAGAAGGGCCATGTGAGAGGTGTGAGCGCCAAGGGGCGCGCAGCGGCTTTGGGGCCTCCCCTGGAGGCGTCGCGCAGGCTGCCCTGGAGCCCCGCAGCTCCCCTGCATCTTGTGGGCAGCACGGGTGGCCCCCGGTGCTGCGCGGCCCTGCTGCTCACCTGGCCTTGCGTCTGCGTGGCCAGCGCTGGGGCCACTGCTCCACGGAGCCCTGGGAAGCATCGGTGTTCCCGTGGCGATAACTGCCCCTCTGGGATGTTCCAGTGCTCCGTGGGGGGAGGAGGGCAGCGGCAGGGCCAGGGGGGCCGCCGTGAGGAAGGCTCTGCGTGTGCTGGACTCCCCTGGCACTGCTGAGCCTGGCGGCAGGGAGCAGTGCGTGGCCTTGGGCTTGCTGGCTGCCAAGGAGGGCTCCTCACGCAGCCCCATGGCGCTGCTGGCGCCTGCCTGCCCAGAGGCCGGCCTGCACTTGGGGCTCTGCTGCGACCCCTGCAAGCAGCCTTGACCGCCTTCATCTTTCCTCCCTGCTCCCCTCCTGCCCTTACAGCCCCATGGACTCCAGAAAGTTTTGTTTTCCATGGTGGAGACGTGTTCCTCGGTGGCGCAATGAGCGCGAAGGGCAGTTGTGCCCCGGGGCCAGGTGTGCACGTCCTCAGCAGAGCCCTTGTGAGTTGGTGGTGGCCTGGGAGCCCCTGGTGCTGCTGGCCTCCTTCTCTTGTCCTGCCGCGCACCTTGCAGGCGCCATGTGCTGTGGCTGAGAGCAGCCTTGGTGCGGCTCCTGCACTGCTGCCCCTGCCACGGCTTCCTAGGGCTGCAGAGGGCAGAGCAGCCACAAATGTGCCCTGAGCAGCAGCAGGGACCTGCAGCTGCTGCAGCTCTGCCCAGCACTGGGCTACAATGCTCACTTGCTAACGGAGGTGAATTCCCAGCCCTTGGGTAGGGACAGGAAAGCCAAGGGCAGATGGAGCAGGAGATCTCCCCGATGCCATCGGGTGTTTCCCTCGCGCAGAGGAGAACCCTCCAAAAGCAAGCAGCGCAAGGCCTGCCACCAAAGTGCTGGAGCCCAGAGGAGCTCCTTGCTGCTGGCCAAGCTTGCTTGCTGGCATGCCGCAGTGCCCCTGCGAGGCAGAGCGCAGCTGCTGGGAAGGGGCTGGCGCCAGAGGTGCGCGCAGGGCTCTGGGTGTCTCCCGAGCAGCCGCAGGGCTGGTGGCGCGGGGAATTGTCGGCAGGCATTTGGCTGCTGCCCCGGGAATGCTGGAGGGCGAGTGTGAAGCAGAGCAGTGTTCCCTGCAGGGAGGCGCGAGCAGAGGGCTGGGCAGCGAGCTCAGCAGCGTGGCTGTGAGGGCAAGTGCTGGGAGCCCCCTTGCCTGCGCGCATGACGCCTGCAGAGCCCAGGCGTGCGCAGTGCCCCCGGCGGCAGGAAAGGCGCTGGGAAGCCCTTGGCCCTCGCAGGCTGCTTGCAGAGAAGCTGCGGCTCCTCTGCCTCAAAACTCGGGTGCAAGGGCCCTTGCTAGCAATGTGTTTATTCTCTGTGCTGGTACTGTCCTCCCTCAGGTTGTATGCTGTTATGCTCCCCTCAGATTGTCTGAAGTATTGAAATGCAACAAGAGTGCAGGTGGATGCTCAGTAACCCCAGTCAGACAGGGTGTCGTGACTCCAGCAATAATGGGGGAGTTGATGCTACGTCCTCCTAAAATACACCCATGTGGATTGAAGCTGAAACTGAAACCGTGAGGAGATGCACAGGGGGAATCCCTATGATTGCCAGAAGTGTTACCCCATGTTGTGAAATGTGCACAAAGAATAATCCCAATAGTCAAAGGAAACCTCCTTCTCGGGAGGTGAAGAGAGCTTCTGCACTTGGGGATTACCGGCATGTTGATTTTTGATTGTCTTGGACATATGGAGTTAACCTGACACATTCTGAGGATGCCCTGGTGCCTTCCCATGTCCTGCCAATAACGCAAGGGAGGTGGTAAAAAGAGTTGTCCTTTTAATTAATCATAGCTAGATTTGGAGTACCAGAAGAGTAGCCCAAGGATTCCTCCTGATGAAGGGCCTTATTTTATGACAAGAATCTTGCACATTAAAAGAGAAGATTTGTCACATTAGTCTCCTGTAGGGAAACTCTATCAGGTCCCTGAGTTCCTAGGAGAAATGCAGACTTGGAGTCGCCCTTAATTTCTTTCCAGAAAACTTTGGCAGATCTTTGGTGTGCATTCGCTCTCAATGCTCCAGGACATCTTTATCAGTCAGGAGATTTCATCTAGGGAAAAGCTTGGAATTCAGAGCCACTGAAGGAGAAGTGGAAAGGACCTTTTCAAATATTTTTAAAGTGCACGCTGCTGTAAAGGTAAAGGATATTGAACCATGGGTTCATTACACAAGGACAAAAGCAGCACCCAGGTATTAGTGCAAGCCTAGTAGGGAGCCCTTGCGTATGATATTGAGCAGCACTAGAAACTCGAGCCCTACAAAGGCTGGGTGCCAAAAGAGGGAACCGCACCATTGCTAGGCTTAAGTACTCTGAGAGCATCATGGGGAGAGCAGGAAGGACAGAAATGGGTCAAAGAGATTGTTGAATTTAAATCCAATGGCACAAGGGCATTATGGAAGGATGTGAGCAGCAGAAATCACATGAGTATAATCATATTAAGCAGAGGCTTTAAGGGAGTCTGAAATGCTTTTGAGATATGTTGGCTGGAGGGATCAAAGCTGGAATACTGTTTCCATGCAGGATGGGCAAATCCTTCCTTTAATTCAGATGAAGGACCAGACAATAAGTTTTGCTACCATCTGGGAATACCCTTTAGAGGAATAAAAGGACCACGGTTTGTAGCCCAGCATGGATCTCTGGAGGAATGTTGTATCTCTGTCAAGGTGAAGCAGCCAAGAATTGAAGCTACCTGAATTAAATACTTCTGTTGGACTCAGGCTGACACAAGAGATCCCTGGCGTTATGCTCACCGTGCATATTGCTCTTTCAGATAGAAGGAAAGCCACTCTCTACTACTGCAGGGAAATCCTTGGAGCGCTTCCTCTCCAGGGTGTGATAAATTGATCTTTTCAGTGCCTGGGAAGAGCATGTGGGTCCCCAGAGATGGGCAATGGCCACCACACAGCTGTCATATGCGAATGAAAGTATGCCAGTAACCTGTGGGGTTACTTACACTGTACCCAGCTTCGAAGAGGATCCCTCTTCAGCACCAATGTTGGAGAAGAATTAGGAGAGCCCTTGGGAATGAAGAAGGTGATTGGCAGGGACCCAGGACTTGTGTTAAGACAGGCTGGGGATGATGCTGCAAAATCACCTCACCCTAGATCTTTTCCTAGCTCAGGAGCATGGAGTCTGTGGGTATCTGAAATTAAATGTGGATCACTGTTGTATTTACATTCCTAATGTCACATAAAGCAGATTCAAAATGTGGCATCACAGGCCCAAGATCTTCAAAAAGATATGAAAACATCTTGGTTAAACACACTTTTAAGGGAAATGGGATCAATTGCCCTCAGTGGATGGTTGTCATCTTTGCTCGAGACCATTCTATCTTTAATTATTTTGATAATCAAAGCTTGTGTAATGCTTCAATGTGGCCCGTCTATCATGGTATGCTGTTCTCGATGGTGCTGCAGTAGGAAGCAAAAGTATTACCGGCATTATCCAGTGTAGGTGAGACTCCCCAAGAGATCTTCCTGTGGAAGCGTCAAGGGGGGGAATGTTAGGAGAAGCCCCAGACAAGAATGCACCTAAGGACATAATTTCCGCTGCTGTTGCTAGTACTTCATGAGAGTGTACAGACAAAAGAGTAAACAGCGGTGCAGCTGCTGCAGCTCTGCCCAGCGCTGGGCTACAATGCTCACTTGCTAACGGAGGTGAATTCCCAGCCCTTGGGTAGGGACAGGAAAGCCAAGGGCAGATGGAGCAGGAGATCTCCCTGATGCCGTCGGGTGTTTCCCTCTCGCAGAGGAAAGCCCTCCAAAAGCAAGCAGCGCAAGGCCTGCCACCAAAGTGCTGGAGCCCAGAGGAGCTCCTTGCTGCTGGCCAAGCTTGCTTGCTGGCATGCCGCAGTGCCCCTGCGAGGCAGAGCGCAGCTGCTGGGAAGGGGCTGGCGCCAGAGGTGCGCGCAGGGCTCTGGGTGTCACCTCTGAGCGGAGGTGCTGAATCATGTGCGGTCAGTGTGCATGAGCTGTGTGTGAGCAGCTTGCTGCTGAGCAGATGGGAGCTCTGTGGGGTTGTTCAGTCTGTTGATGGTTGCGAGGTCACTATGTGCAGCAGCTTGTCCTATGTAGAGAGCTGCTCCTGGCAGCTGTGGAAGATGAGGATATGGATGGGTGCCTTCTCTTGAGCCTGGGGTGCCTGGGAGAGGGTGTTTTGGCCCAAAGCTGCTCTCCTCCTTTCCCCTGCCTTGGTCATGCTGCAGGTCAGGTGCTGCTGGTGCTTTGCATCCAAGGCCCAGTGTATCCCTGTGTTCCAGGCTGCTGGAAGGAGTGGACATCATGCCCCGCTCAGGACACTTGTGGTTCCTTCAGGATCTGAGGATGCCCTCTTGGTCTGTCTCCCAAAGCAAGAGCCATGCAGAGATGCAGCAGATCCAGGGCACCTTCTCTGGGGGAAGCTGAGGAGAGGGCTAAAGCAGTGAAGCAGGACTGGGGTGAGCGTGTGCGTGAGGGCTGGTCCCTGCAGGTGGTCATTGGCCGCAATGAGCCAGGCTGTTGGGCACTCAGCTGCTCCCCGTGTGCCGCGCGACTCCCGCTGGCCCTGGCACTGCTGCCTTCCAGCTCATCGGCTGTGGCAGACGGTGCAGCTTGGGATGGAACAGCGCTCTGCCATGACCTTGAAGGACCAGTGTATGCTGCTCCTCCCTTCGCTATTCCCATTCAAAACGTACTTCTGGGAGCAATTGGAGATGGCATGGAGTCAGCTGATTACTGGCATCTGCAAGGCCACGAATCCATAGCTGATGGGATAATCTTGTGTGTAATTAGGTAGATTGTTGGCTCATTTAGCAACCGTCTTTGCATGCTTTTTGCAAATAAGGAATTATATCCAGGACAGTACAGTATACAACTTATGTTGTATCTGGTGCTCAATAAAAGGTCTTTGGTATATTACACTGGAGTCCGTGCACATCATACGCTGCGGATGGAGCCCAATGTGGGGGCATCAATAGTCAGGAAGTTTATGAAGTGCGAACCCATTAGCGCAGCCCAGGTGAACCACGAACGGAGCAGAAAGAGCTGCAGTGTGCACCCATCGCATAATTACAGGTGAGCGGCCTGGGAATCCTGGGAGGTGGAATGTCTCAAGAGCAGAAACACAGCCTGGATGTGCTGCAGCGCATGATGTGCAAGCAGAACCGGGAAGTCTCCAGGAAACACCTAACAACTCTGTTGGAATGGATCCGGGATAAGGTACCTATCTTGCCAAAAGAAGGTCCATTCCAGCGAGAGGTGTGCGAAGATCTTGGAAAGCGCCTGAAGGAGGCGATGGCAGATGGTGATGCAGCCACAAGAAAACGTGACCACCTGGTGGCAGATTATGCTTACACTGAAGGTGGTGTGGGCCCCTCCGAGTGATAAGACTGACCAGAAAGAAACACCAGCACCGTGAGCACCACCATATGAGGGGGTGGCTGACCCCCCGAGTGATGATCTGATTGACCTTGGCCCTGAGGGCCCGGAGGAAGAACAACAGCTTCAAGCGTGGTAGAGACCTGTGGCCTTCACCCATCACCAGGCCCTCAGCACAGTCATCACCTACGTACTGACCGTGGTGGATGTCACCACTGAGAAGGTTTAGCCCATGGCAGCCCTGGGAATTAACACCAACGAATCTGTGCTCTAAACACCCCCGTCCCCCTCTCTCCCCCATTCCCCGGACCACTCAATGTGGGCAAGTGTGTCTGATAAAAAATGGTAAAACATGGCAATTGATAGATTTAGAAGCCTGTGTTTTAGTATCGGGGCTGGAGTTGATATGCGAAGATGATGCCCTTAAGGCGAGCGATGTTTGCCTTGATACCAGGGACGGTGTGTGCCATTTTGACATCAATCCATAGAGTAATAATAAAACCACATGAGATTATGTAGGTAAAGGATGCGTGTGTTTTAGAACAATGTGTAAATATGTGTTAATTAATGAAATTTATAAGCAGACTGTCTTTAATGACTCTAATACGTGTGCTTGCAATGTAGTTATTGTAGTTATCTTGGTGCTGTTTATTTGCCGTTGGCTAAAGATGGCTTTGTGGTATTAAATACAGAATTCTTATCGATGCAAGCTGCTCTGGCTGATTATTTAAATGAGATACATCATACCCTCCCATGACATAAGCTATAACATTCCCTCTCTCAAATTGCATTGCAGCCAAGGAACCGATGTGTTCCTGTTGCCATTAGAGGTGCACGCACAGTGTTTCTGGACGGATCAGACAAAACACGTAGAGCTGTGGTTGTATGGAGACAAACAGGTTCATTAGACTGACAATCATCTCTTTTAATGGTTCACCCTGGCTGCTGCTGGGCCCAGAGACGCCGTCATGAACCTGGTGTGGAAATGTTTCTTTCTCGATTTTTCAAGTAGTGTTTTTTGTTGCTTATGTTCTTGTTGATGTTCTTGTTATCGTTAAGGAGCTTGTTCTTATTTGTATTCTTAATTTTTCTCAATCATCTTATATTTATGCTATTGGTTTCAATCTCCATTCCTGTGTCGTAGCTGAAGCGTCATGTGTTCTTTCCCAGCCAGCTCAGGCCCAAAAATCATCTCCACGGCCGCTGGGGATTATTATTATGATAATGATTATTATTTTATTTCTTCTTCTTCTTCTTCTTCATTATTTTTATTTTTATTATTTATTTTTATAATTTTTATGCTTCCTCTTTTTATTATTTTTCTCATTTTCCTCTTTCTCTCCACCCCTAATCCCTCCCGCTCCCCTCTCCCCTCCGCCCCGCCCGTGTTTCCATGGCGACAATCAAGGCCGTGGCGCGACCGCCCCCGGGGTGTCCGTGGGGAGCGCGGGGGCGGGGCCACCGCCTCCCGGTGCCGCGCGGTTCCGCCCCGCCCCGCCATGGAGGGGAGGGGCGCACTGCGCATGCGCGCACGCCCCCCCACCCCGGGAGGACTCACTCCGTCCCCCGCCCCGGCTGCGGCTACCGAGAGGGCGCTTGCGCAGTGGGCAGGAGCCGCAATCCCCGCCCCCGCGCACGCGCAGTGCCCTTCCGCCATGAGGCGCCCCCGGCGCAGCCGCGAGCCGAGAAGCGGCCGAAAAACGGCCGAAAAACGGCCGAAAAAGAGCCAAAAGCGCGAAGATAAGGAAAGCGGACGAGGCCTCCAGCCACGGTATTTTGGCGGAAAAGAACCATGCCAAGCTAGTAAAGTCGTGGTGGTGGTGGGGTTCCCCAGCCTATACTGGTATCTGGGGTTATTCCTCCCCAGGTGCAGAACCTTGCACTTGGCCTTGTTGAATTTCATGAGGTTTTTCACCGCCCACTTGTCCAGTCTATCCAGGTCCCTCTGGATGGCAGTGCAGCCCCCTGGGGTATCAGCTACTCCTCCCAGTTTGGTATCATCAGCAAAGGTGCTGAGGGAGCGCTCTGTGCCTTCATCCAGGTCATTGATGAATAAATTGAACAGGGCTGGACTGAGGACTGACCCCTGGGGGACCCCACTAGCTACAGGCCTCCAACTAGACTCTGCACCGCTGATCACCACCCTCTGAGCTCTGCCATCCAGCCAGTTCCTAATCCACCTCACTGTGCACTCGTGTAGCCCACACTGTGGAGCTTGCCCAGGAGGATGTTGTGAGGGCCGGTGTCAAAAGCCTTGGTGAAGTCGAGATAGACGCTCTCCCTTCATCTATCCAGGCTTCTTCTCTTGTCCCTGGGGCCTGGGACTCTAAAGGGCTGCCCTTGGTACACACCAAAGCAAAGAAGGCATTCAGCAACTCTGCTTTTTCTGTGTTATTCGTAACCAGGCGCTGGTGAGGCCACACCTTGAATACTGTGTTCAGCTTTGAGCAACAGCGCCCACGCACACCAGAACACACTGAGCAACAGCACATACACTGGAGTGGTCATTAAATTCTAAAAAAAAAAAAAAACTCCTTAAGAAGCAAAGAAACAAACAAGCCTCAACAGAGCGTCTTGGCTCCAGGCAAGCCCTGTGACCTTCCTTGTGCAGCGGGTGGCAGAAGAGAGAATTAGTTTTCTCAGCAGTGTCTGACAAGACCTCTTTTCTCCTCACCAGCATTGAGATGGAGGTCAGATGGTGAAAGGTCCCCTTGTGCCCCAGGGGTAGTGGGACATTTAAGAGAGGTTCGAGCCTCCCTGCAGGACCTTCCTGCTCTGCCCTGCCCGTGTTTCTCCCCTGAGGGCCAAGTGCTCCACACAAAATCTGTGTGTCTCCAGGGACAGCGCAGGGCAGGTGCTGGGGATAGAAAGAGAGGTGCCTGCCATTGCCCACCCTGCCCTTCCCCAGGAGAAGACGCAAACCCTGAGGACAGCAGGTGCTTGCTCTTGCCCTGGGCTGACTGGAGAGGGCAGGGGAGCCTACAGCTTTTCTCCCTCTTTCCCTTGTGTTTTTGGATCTAGCAGAGCAAGTGGTGCTTTACAGCAAATGCAGAGTGTGCCAGTCTGCTCTGCACTGTCTGGGGTTACTGGAGGAAGAGGGCACTCGGCCTCACCCAGGAAAATGCTGGTTCCTGCAGTAAAGGAGTTTCCCCTCTCACCTTTCTGTCCCCCAAAAAGAAGAAAAGAAAAAGAAAACAATAAAATAAACCCAGCACTCAACCTGGAGAAAGAGGAAGGCCTTTACTGCTGGAGACGGCTCTACAAAGCGCTAAAGTGGTGGCACAATCAGGGGACAGGAGGCACTTGAGTTGTGGAGCTGTCCTTTTGCTGCGGGAGATGCCAGCGGGGATGCAGAGCACTTGCAGGCCTTGGGTGTGCAGCACGGTGGCGTTGGCACATTGGGGCCAGCTCTGCCCAGCAGAGTCACCTCCTGGCAGGAGGGTGACACCTCTCCCACACTCGGCAGAGCCAGCGACCGAGCGCTCCGAAGCAGGACCTTTGCCGTGGTGTGGTCAGGAGCAGGATGGTCTGTGCTGCCAGGCTGCGCACTGCGGGTTCAGCGTCGTTTTGCAGAGGCTGGAGGGCTGAGGTAGAAAGGAACAGAGCAGATAAGAGACTCCCGTATTTGCAGAGAGCCCTGTAATCCCCCCAGAACAGGGCTGCTCCCAGCCAGTTCTTCCCACAGTGAGGAGGGAGCACGAGGGAGCAGGGATCAGCTGCAGGTTGCTGGTCAGGAATGCCCCAGGTGACCCCCAAAGCCCCTTCCTGGCCCAACACAGCAGACAGGGCCTTGGTCGCCTGTGGCAGGGCAGGGAACTGGGGCTCCCTTCCAGGCTCCTCCTTCCCCCCTGGCAGGGCCAGCTGGCACGGCACTGCTCGCACTCACCCTTGCAGATCTCCTGCACCTTCTCCTCCTTCTGCCTCCCTTGCTGCCCGATGAGCCCTAGGCAAACACCGCCCGTCACCCCCGTAGTCCCCAGCACGGCCCTGGCAGCGCAGCTCCCGCTGGCCTTGCCAGCCTGGCCACGCGTCCTCCTCCCCTTGGGCAAGGCTGCCCCAGCACGGCCCCAGCGTGGAGGATGCAGGCAGGCAGCGAGGGCCTCGAGAGCCTCCTCGCAGCCCCTCCGTGTGCCCAGGGATGGCCCTGGCCTCGTGGCTCACCAAGGAACCTCACGGCGGCCTCCCGCACGCACGCCTCCGTGTGCTGCAGGTAGCGCAGGCTGTGCTCAAGGTAGTGCTCCGCTCTGCTTTTGTCCTTGCGCACCTGGAGACAGCACAAGGCCATGGCTTGGCAAGGAGCCCTCCTGGGGAGCCAGCTCTGCCCCTTCTCCCCAGCCTGGGCCCAGGAACTCGGGCCTTGTGCTCACCAGGTGCTCCCCGATCTTCCAGATCTCCCCACTTCTGGCCAGTTCCTTGAGCTTCTCCCACTGCAGCAGGTGAGCAGCACTGGCGAGGGCTTCCTGAGAGGCCTGCAGAGCCGCAGAGAGCGCGAGATGCCACCACGGCCAGGACAAGACACCCTGTATCCCCCTCATGTGGGCAGGCCCCGGAGTCTTTCCCAGGCCGTAACAGGAACATGCTGCTTGGGACCAGCTCTGCCCCTCACTGAAGGCAGAGGCAGCTCCTGCCCGTTCCTGGGGACACGGGACATTGGCCCTCACGCTGACATGTCTTCCAGGGCGCACTTGTCCGCAGCCCATGCCTTAGTGCTCAGGCCCGCCCAAGCGATGGCAGCACTGCTTCCCCAAGGGCCTTCCCCGTACCTGGGCCACGCTCTGGATCCGCTCGCTCATGTGGAGGAAGAGCGGGACCAGGCTCCTGTGCACGAGCTCTTTCATGCCCTCTTTCCTGATGCCGGTCGTGGCGGCCAGCAGGTCTTTGAACAGGAAGATGGAGAGCTCTCGAACTGTGCTGTCCTCCTGCAGAGAGGGAGGAGAGGAGGGGAGGCCTCAGCAGTGATCCCAGGAACTGGTCATGACAGGAGGCTTTGCCTTTGTGAGGCCTCCTTCTCTCCAGGCGCGACTTTCCCCAGCCCTCCATAGGGGCGAGCTGGGGACAACCTCTGTGGATGCAGCCTGGACAGGGAGGGTTGTCGGCAGCAGCGGGACAAGGTCCCCTGGGCTCCGGCTCCCTCTGCCTCTGCCAGGAATTTCTAGGGCTCCGCCAGGGCCCCCGTGCAGAAGAGGCCCACAGGGAGGGACAGCCCTGGGGCACGGCCTCTGCCTTGCTCTCCAGCCTGCTCCTGCCTCCTAGCTCGTCTCTGCCCAGGCCAGGACAAGCAGCGCAGGGAGTCAAGCAGGAGACAGAGCAGCTGAGGCAGAAGCGGGGCTGGGGATCTAGTCCCACAGCCCAGGACCCCAAGGGCAGCACAGGGAATGGCCTGACGAGCAGAGGGCAGAAGGCCTCCTGACAGGCAGCAGGGCCTTTGGTGGGAGCTGCAAATCCACCTGCCCATGGGCACACGTGCAGAGGGACACACAGCACTCATAGCCACGCGAACAGAGCCCCAAACCCGCTGGGAGAGTCTCCGGCTCTCCCCCCAGTCTTACATCCTCAAAGTGTGGGAGAAGCTTCTCTGCCAGCCATGGGACAAAGGGATAGGAGATCTTCTGATCCAGGTGGCTGAAGAAGTTTTGCAGCAACACCAGGCTCTCCACACGCACATCCCTTCGATGGTCCTGCAGGCACTCCACGATGTCTTTAGTGAGGCCCCACATTTTCCTCCTCTGTGTGGAAGACACAAGTGCCTCGTGTGAAGCCAGGGCAGGCCCACAAGGGCCCTGGGTGCTGATTCCCCATGAGGGCTGCGGGGCAGGGCAGCCCTGTCCAAGGGCCCCTGGGCATGCCAGGGCCTCTCCATGGGGGAAGGCTGCTGCCTCCAGGCCAGGAGCCCTTCCCGAGGGCACCGCAGCCGTTGTCCTTGTGCAGCACAGCCAAGGGGCTGCCATGAAAGAGTCGGGGCAGAGGAAGGGCAGCGGAGACCGGGGAGCAGCTCCCATCCCTCCTCATTGGCAGCAAAGGCCAAGGCCCTGGGGGAGCCAGCGCCTCCCGGGAAGCCCCAGGCTGCCAGCGCGGCTTCTCCCGGCTGCTGCCCTACTCACCATCTCCGGTCTCTTGCACAGCCTCCGGAGGCCCTGGAACGCCAGGCTGCGCATCTCCAGGCTCGGAGCCTGCGCGTAGCTCAACAGGAGCGTCAAAATGTCCCCGTCCATCTTGGCCACCTCATAGCACTCCAGCAGCTGAAAGGCAGCGCACGGTGAGAGCCTGGCAGAGCCGGCAGGACTACCTGCAGTGGGCAGCCCCGCATCCCAGCTCTCCTTCTGGCCAAGGGCGCCTGGCCCTCACAAAGGTCAGCGGAAAGGAGTCAAGGCCAGGGCCGTTGACCAACATTACCCAGAGAGCTGTTGATCAATGTTAAAGAGCCGTTAAGGAGCCATTGACAAACATTACCCAAAAAGCCAGAGACCAACATAACCCAGGGAGCCATTGACCAATATTATCCAAAGAGCAGTTGACCAACGTTATGCAAAGAGCATTGACCAACATTACACCCCGGCATGTGCCCAGTGTGAGCAGAGAGGTTTTAGAGGCCCCTCCGGACAGGCACCGTTCTCCATGAGGCCCACCTCGACATAGAAAGCCATGGCGGGCAGGTGATGGAGCTGGTCCTCTGGGCTCCTCAGCAGGCTGAGCAGCTGCCTGGAGATCCAGCAGCACAGGGGTCTGCACGTGCCCCTCATCACTCTGGCAGGAGGAAAAAGGTGCTGTTGGTCCTGAGCCGAGCAGGCAAACCTGCTCTGAAATGGCTCAGCCCCCTCAGCTATTTCCCAGTGCAGGTCAAGGCAGGCATGGGCAGTGCTGGGCACATCGTGACTGCAGCCAGCGTGTCCCCAGGGCTCTCTGTGAGGGGAGCCCAGGCCCCAGGGGAGGGCACTCCAGGGCTTTGGGAGGGCAGCCCTCTTTCAAGGCATCCGCTCCCAGCACTCCCAACACCAACTGCTCCCCCAGCAGCTCTCACCGCTGCCATGGGGCAGGGAGCTCCCATGGCCGTTTAGCTGTGTTACTCCCTGCCACAAGCACTGTGGCTGCAATCCCTTTCTTGGAGAGCTGGAGTTCCCCTCCCTCCCAAGGAAGGACATTTGTGACCCCGAAGCCGAGGCCGAGGTGCTGGGGGAGAGCAGGGCGTAAAGGGCTGTACCTGGCCAGCACAACGAGTCCCCTCTGAGATGACTCTTGCTGCAGCAAGAGCTCCCAGCCGCCACTCTGCTCGACAGCCTGTGCCACGTCCCGATAGCCAGCAGAGCGGAGGAGACCTTGCATGGCCTCCACGGCGCACCTGCATGCGAGCAAAGCCCAGGTCACAGCGGCAGCCTGGCCCTGCCTCCGGGCCCAAGGCACAGCCGGGACGAGCGGGATGGAGCACCTGACGTGGCTGCTGGCGTGGGACTCATCCCGCTGGCTTTCCCGCTGCAGGGGATGGGTTTCCTGGCGGGTGAACTGGGCTGCGGAGAACAGCTGAAGGAGCAGCGCCAGGAAGAGCGGGCAGAATTCCGCCTCCACCGCCTGCGGGCAGACGGGCTCCTGCACGATGGCACGCAGGGCTCTCATTGCCTGCGGAAAACAAGCAGAGACACCTCAGCGCTGAGCAGGGCCTGTCGCAGTGCCGCAGCCCCACGGGAGAGGCTCAGCACAGCCCTGGGCCTCAGGAAATGGGACTGGGGGACAGGGTAGGACGGTGATCTCCTGAGCATGGCCAGCCTGGGTGTTGGTGCTCTGAGAGGCCCAAGCAGCTCTTTTCAGCGCTTTGTGCTGGCGCATGGAGGGCTGGTGCTGGGCATGTTGCATCCATGGGCCCGGGGAGGTCCCTGCAGGGCAGAGGAGCCCAGGGGGGCAGCTGGCAGCCTGGGGCAGAGTGAGGCCTCATCCCACAACTCACAGCCAGGGGAAGGACGCCGGCGTTGTCCGCCTCCCAGCTGGACAGCTCGTGCAGGGGCCACTTCTCCATCCAGCTGAGCAGGTTTTCCAGCACGTCTGCCGCAACGCGGGGCTCCTCCATGAGCACCTTCCACATGGTGCTGGCAGCGCTGCAGACCCGGAGGGCTGGGTCAGGGGCCTCCTCGGGCACGGCCGCAGCCTGGACAGGCCCTGCAGGCGCTGCCCCCAGCCACCCCTCCATGCTGGCAGCCCCAAGGTCCTGGCTCTGCACCTTTGGGCCCGTCTCCCCATGTGCCATGAGCTCTGGAGGCTGACGAGCCCCGTACCTGTTGCAGAGCGGGGAGCAGCACAGCAGGCTCACGGTCACCTCATCAGGGTAGGAGCGGGCCAGCAGGCAAAGGGTCCTGTTCAGGGTGACCCGCGCCGACGACTCCCTGACGTCCCTGGTGTTCTGGTGCAGGCACCGAACAACCCGTGGCACCTGGCAGAGGTGGCGGGCAGAGGGAGGTCACTACCAGAGAGCAACCACTACCCCAGCTCCCACACACATCCCGTCCCCGCTCCAGCACTGCCAACGTTCCCTGCTGCCTTCCAAGGGCGTCGGGTGCCCAAGAAGCCTGGCTTGGGCACGGGGGCCAATGTGGCAGAAGGCTGGAGCCCCAGGCACACCAGCTGCAGGCTACCTACATCTTCCAGCGTGGACACAACGCCCAGCACAAACATGTTCAGCATGTGGGTGGCCACTGCTGTGCTGTAGGTGCTGCAGTCCCGCATGGCCTCGATGGCGGTGACGATGACATCTGTCCTCTCGGCCGGACGGAGGTTTTTCAGAAAGAGCTGTGGGAGAAAGGAGGTGAGGGAAGAAACATCACACTGTGGGCCATGAAGTGTGAGGCCCCTGCTCATTTGCGTTGCCGTTGCTCATCCGAGTCTCCTGATGGCCAAGAGTCCCGCTGAGGGAGGCAATCCTCACCAGCATGATCTCACTGATGTTGGTGGTCCACGAGAGGCAGAGAGCATCGTCAGCTTCCCGCTCCGTTTGGGACTCTGCAAGCTCAGGATTCTCCTGCAAGAGCTCCCTGCCTGAAGAGGAACAGAAAGACAGAGCGGTGAGGAGGAGCAACGGGGACTTGGAGACGGGGGATGTCAGGAAGAAACCAGCCTGGAGGAGAAGAGGGGCCGGCCAGTGCTGTACGGGGAGCAGGACTCCCAGGGAGGGCCAGGGCCTATTCCAGGGCAAGACAGAGGGCAACAGCTTTGAAGGGCCCCAAGAGCCTCGTTGGTTTCATTGGACTTTCTGGTGTGCAGCACCGCAGAAGCCCGAGCGTGAGCAGGGCGTGCTGGGCGCTTTCCAGAGCAGGGGTGTCCAGGACAGGCACTAACAGATTGTGCCCCTTCTCCTCCATCAGCCATGATTCCTGCTCCTTTGTGTCATGGAGTAGAGGGCCGGGGCAGTGTGCTGCCTTCCCTGTCCCCAGAGTCGCAGCTGCTCTTACGTTTTCGTCGCACGACGAATCTGAAGAGGCCATGAAGAGCATCCAAAGCCCCACGCTTGGTCTCTGCATCCTCATAGGCAGAGCAAAGGATGAGCCTCCCCACCAGCTTTCCCAGGATTGGGAAAGAGATCTTTCCAGAGGAGGAGGAGCTCTCATCAACTCCTCCATGGCAGCTCCAGACCTGGGCAAGAGAGCGGTGCATCTATGGGGCTGCCACAGGGCGTCTATGGAGCAGCCACTGAACAACCAAGGGGCATCCGTGGGGGCAAGAGCGCAACCTTGGTGCATCTGTGCGGCATCTATGGGGTGTCTATGGGGCAGCCACGGGGCACTGACCCCCCCTCCAGGTGCTGATGCTGGCAGCATAGAGGGCCCGAGGGAGGGTCCCCTGGGGGTCTCCTCCCCCCCGTGCTCCCCCTGTTGCCCCGTGAACGTGACGGTGGTGGCTGAGAAGCACGAATGTCCCCAGTGCCTGGCGGTGACGCCGGCCGGCTTTGCCAGGGAACAGCGTTGTCAACGGTGTGCCCCAGTGTTGTGAGAGGGAGCCTGAGCTGGAGAGAGCTCTGGCCTGCAGGGCAGGGGCCAAGGGGCGGTGGGGAGGTGCCGGGCTCCTTACCTCCGGCAAGGAATAGATGGCCAGCCACTTGGTGAGGCCTGCGATCCTCCCCATGGCCCTCTCCCGGACAGCAGCCCTGTCCACGCTGGTGAAGGGCAGCAGGAGCTGGCAGGAGAAAGGGGACAGGTCTGCGCGGGGCGCACGCAGCCGCTGCAGCAGAAGCAGCTCTGCGCAGCCCCTGGCTGCACTCAGCCAGCCCCGCACGGCTCCTTCCGCAGAGCTGCAGCAAAGTCTGCAATGGGGACCTGTCCCTAGGATGGGCAGGTCCCCGAGGGTCTGCGCCCCATTCAGCTATGGGGAAGAAAGCCCCAGGGACAGGGAGGAGAGGGGCGGCAGCACCAGCTCCATCTGTGCAGGAGCTGGAGGAGAGGGTCCGTGTCCTGCTATGGCTGCAGGCAAGGAAAGCTTTAGGGGCAGAGCTGGCCCAGGAGTGCTGGGGACATGGCTCTCTCATGGCCTGGGAGGCATCAGTGGAAGAGGAAGGGACTTGGGCTGCAAGCAGGGGACACTGGGCTCATGCCAGAGCACAGTGGGGAGCCCCTGGTCACCCAAGAGTGGTGGCTCCTGTCCCTGCATTGTGCTGCCTGCCCATGGCTCTGAGGGGGGGACTCTGCACTGAGGGTGTCACGTCCCTCAGAGAGCCCCACGCAGCCCTCTCTTTGCAGGTGCCAAACCTCCAAGATCGCCTGCAGCTCCAGGAGCCTGGAAGTGGCAGCGTTGAGCACCAGCACGTCCAACATGCTGTCCATGCTGTCCAGGGTCTGCAAGAAGCACAGGAGGTTGTGGCCCTCTTTCAGCGCTGCCTCTGGCCCACAGCAGACTGAACTGAGCTCCTGCGGCCAGGGGAGGACCCCGCTGCCCTGCGGTGCCCAGGCAGAGGCCTCAGGGTAGGAGAGCTGCTGCGCACGGAGCAGCCCGTAGCCTTGGCCCGCGGCCCAGCGCAGAGGAAGGGAAGCAGAGCAGAGCCCTGTCATTGCGAGCGGCGTCTGCAAAGCGCTGCAGGCCGGGAGGAGGGTGGGAAGCAAATCTGAGCTCCTGCCCTGCAATCACCTCAGCACAGGCCAGCCAGGGACAAGGCTGGGGACCTCCCTGCAGCTCGGTACCCGACACGTACCTTGCAATAGAGGGGCATGCTGAGGTCCTCCATGTCTTCTCTGGGAGGCAGCAAGAAGACAGTCCGGAAGCAGAGCTGCAGGAGGCTGCTCTTTTGGCCCTCCAGAAGCAGCTCTGCTGCACTGCAAAGACAGAGAGGTGCCTGCTTGGCACGGGTGCAGGGAGCGCTGCCTGGGTGCCCTGGGAAGGGGGACGTGCAGCTCCGAGGCAGGAGTTCCAGGCTGCTCCAGAGAGAGGTTGGGGGAGCCTTGCAGGGGGGTGTCCCCCCTTCCATGACACTGCGCCAGGGACAGAGGACAGGCCTGGCGGGGAGGCCTCGCACCCTCTGAGCCATGTGCCCCGCTCCCATGGTAAAAGCCAAGGTGCCCCGGGGAGCTGCAGACACCCCTCAGCCCTCCCGTCTGTCCTGCTGACAACCCCGCGGTGGGGAGAGCGCAGGCCCAGCAGAGAGGAGCACCAGGCTCCCCCCCACAAGAGGGGACAGCTCCCAGGCAGGGACAGGGCCATGAGGACCCTGCTGTGGAGAGGCGTGGGCCAAAGCAGGGGCTGCCATAGGTACCTCATGGCCGTGATGGCAAGCATGGCTTGCTGGCGCACGGCTGTGCCCAGCTGCTCCTTGGGCTCCTCTTCCAGCAGCACCTGGAGAGCACAGCCAGGATCCCATGGGAACTGCAAGCACCCGGCGCCGGCAGAGCCAGCAAGAGTCCAGCCGGCGGGCAGAGCCCTGGTGCCTCCATCCCTGCCCTGGAGGCCACAGCGAGCCCCACCGCGCCAAGGGCTCAGCTCGCAGGGCTCCTCGGGGACACCCGGGCTCCTGTTGGCAGGAGCTCTTTGCCAGCAACGCGTCCTTGCCCCAGCCCAAGCAATGCACAAGTCCTGGCCTCAGAGCCGGGCCTCTGCCCAGGTGGCCTTGAGCCCTCCCTCAGCCCTGCTGCCTCTCCCCTCACCATGATGTTCTCTGCCAGCTGGTATCTGCAGCAGAAGACATCCAGGCCCCACGCCAAGGCCTTGGAGCTGCTGCCGTGGCAGAGGGTGCAGATGGCCTCCAGAAACCTCAGCTTCTGCACCGGGTCCTGACACACGGGGCAGAGAGACGGAGGGAGCATGAGAGCAGAGAGGGAAGGTCGGCGGGAGCAGAGCAGCCGGGGACAGGGAGAGGCCCTGTGGAGGCCACCAGGCCTCTCTGGAGGCTCCCAGGAGGCCACCAAAGCTGCTCTAAGGGCCAGCCACGGCCGTGGGGCCAAACCCACATCTAGGGGCCTGGACCCATGCGTGTGGGGCCAGACCACGGATGGGGGCCTGGGAGCTGCAGCTATGGGGCTGGGACCCATGGATGGGGGAAAGGAGTCGCTGCTATGGGGCTGGCCCTGAGGGCCACGGCTGCACGTACCTTTGGTCTGCTGCTCACAAATCCATGGATGAAGTGCAGGGCTTCCTCATCCTCCCTGGACAGCTCTGCCCAGGCGCTGATGAAAGCCCTGGGGCCTGGGAGAGGAGAGAGGCGGGAGTCGTGGAGAGCCGGAGCGCGGGCAGCAGAGGAGCGCCCTGCGCTCTGCCCTGCGCAGCCCTGGCTGCTCCCCCGGGCACAGCCTCCCGCCGGCCCCGCGGGGCGCGCGGTGCCCAGCGCGGGGCTGCGGTGCCGGGCCCGGCGAGGCCGGGCTGCGGAAGGTGCTGGCGGGCGGGCAGGAAAGGTCCCTGTCCCGCAGGCCGGCACTCACCGTGGCTGCACGGGCCCCGCGTCGCCTGGGGCTCGCAGCCCTCGGAGGGCGCAGGGACAGAGCTGCTGCCCTGCTGAGCCCCGTCCTGCTCCCAGGCCACCCGGGGGCGGCTGGGGGGTCTCTCCTCCATCCTGCGGGAACGGCAGAGGGGTGAGGGGGCGGTTTGGGAGCCGCGGAGGGTCCCCGCGGCCCCGCAGTGCCGCCCAGCCCCAGGGCCGTCGCTCTCACCCAGGCGAGGAGGAGGGAAGGCCTCGGGAAAAGCCTCGACTCTTCGTGGCTTCCTGGACACCAGGGAAAGATGCGGCTGCGCTTGGCGGCTCCTCCACGAGCTCCGCGCGCTCCCGCCTCTCCCGTCGCTGTCCTCCCGGGCACTGCGGGCTGGGGGCCGTGGAGGGGACATCACCTGGGACACTGTGTGTGTCACGAGACGGGCTCACAATGGCCCCCCTGGCCAGCGCCTCTGAGGTCCCCTCTGCAGCTGGGAGCTGGTCCTGGAGCAGCAGCCGGAGCTGCGGCTGCCCCAGCGCCTGCACAGAGTCTGCACGGTCTTTTTTTTCTTGAAAAACAAAAGTGATTTTCAGAGCTGGGTGGGATGCAGCCACAGGGTCCCGGATGGCTGGTGCCACTGCAGGCGCCCTGCTCCCCTCTGCCCAGCCTCCCTCTGCAGCTCTCGGGGGCTCTGGCCTCCCGAGGTCCCTGTGAGAGCTGCCAGGCCCCGCAAAGGACTTGTTTCAATATTAGAGAACATCCTGAATTTTCATACATGCTCAGTTCAAAGGTTTAGCTAATTTTAATGGCAACGTTCTCCAGTGATGAAAGAGTAGAAATCTTCAGGAAGAGTCCGAACGTGGGGCGAAGTATTACTGATCTGCCCTTGACCTCGTGTATCCACAGCTCTGTCCATTAGGCTGTTGATGGAATCTCAATGATCTCTCTGCATGTCCTGATGAAATTAATCATTTCTAAACTCATATTTGCATCTGATCACCTGCACATATACATTTTTCACCCCGTTTTCCCCTAGCTTTCCCTTTTTCCTATACTCTACCAGATATTTCTCAACTCTCCAGTCTCTCCAACTACTCTACTCAGATTCTATGCAAGCTTTTCTATCAAAAACATCTCAAGGAATCTTATTCCTTGTAGATGGTGGAGCTCATTGGAGGCAACTTGGACTTGACATAAAGATCAGGACTGCATTCTATTTCTTAGCACTCGGACTGAAGTTTATTTGTGTTTTATCACAGTTAAGACAACTCCTTTAGTGTCTATTTGCAACTAGTTCAGGTAGGAATGGATACACATGAGCTGTGACATTCAGCTAATATTGGGTAGAAAAAGGATAGATTTTTCACCAGAGTAACCCAAGTGCCCACTGGCTGATGAGGGAAGTGGCAGTTCTTCCCCTCAAAAATGCTTCTTTTCCTAAATGTTCAGACTTCATTAGGAGACACTGTGTGAGGAGGATGTGGGTAGGGCTGATTCTGAAAACAAACATAAAGAAAGCTTCAAAAGTTTTCCTTTTCAGGTGCTCACTGAAATCTGCCTCATTTTAATACACTCATTTCCAATTAGCCACACGAGAATTGAACATTGAAAACAAAAATATGGAGAGAGGGACCACTCCTGAGGGCTTTTATTCTTCCTCCTTTTAATGACCCCGTCCTTTTAATGACCCCTTGGGAGCATTTGGTGCTAAGCCCATGAATCTCCCCTGCTGAGAGGAAGCTGAGATGGAATTCAGAAACAAATCCCCCAATTTCTTGGAGGGTTAATGGGTCCCCCGAGGGCCATTACCATTACCTGTTCTGAATCACAAAAGCATGGGATGATCTCAGGTCCCCTCTGGGTGGCCTGTTACACTGACGCACGACTCTTCAAGAGACAGTTCTTTTTCCTAACGCCCAGTCTGTACCCTTCAACCTACAGTTTGTGGATGTTTCCCCTTCTCACGCTCTTTCCCACTGCCAGAACCAGCTCCATCATCTCCAAAATCACCATGCAAGCAGTCACACAGTACTGCTCAATTCCTCCTATCTCTAAACCTTCACCAGACTAATGAAGGTCCCCTCAGAGTCTCCATACAGATCATGGAATCACAGAATGTTTAAGGTTCGAAGGGACCTCTAGAGATCATCTAGTCCAAGCCCCTGCACACGCAGGGTCCCCTAGAGCACGTGGCACAGGACTGCGTCCAAGCAGGTTTGGAAGATCTGCAGAGAAGGAGACTCCACAACCTCTCTGGGCAGCCTGTTCCAGTGCTCTGTCACCCTCACTGGTAAGAAATTTTTCCTTAAGTTCCTGGGGATCTTTTGGTGCTTCAGTTTCCGGCCGTTTCCTCTAGTTCTGTCGGTGGCCACCAGTGAAAAGAGGCCAGCACCATCCTCCTCACTGCCTCCCTTGAGGTACTTCTAGACAATGCTCAGGTCCCCTCTCAGCCTTCTCTTCTCCATGCTGAACAGGCCCAGCTCCCTCAGCCTCTCCTCATAGGGCAGATGTTCCAGGCCCCTGATCATCCTTGTGGCCCTGCGCTGGACTCTCTCCAGCAGCTCCACATCCCTCTTGTACAGTGGAGCCCAGAACTGGACACAATACTCCAGATGCGGCCTCACCAGGGCTGAGTAGAGGGGCAGGATCACCTCCCTCGACCTGCCGGAGATGCTCTTCTTAATGCACCCCAGGATCCCATTGGCCTTCTTGGCCACGAGGGCACACTGCTGCCTCATGGACTGAGCCCTGGGGTGACAACACTAGCTACAGGCCTTCCACTAGACTCTGCACCGCTGATCACCACCCTCTGAGCTCTGCCATCCAGCCAGTTCCTAATTCACCTCACTGTGCACTCATGTAGCCCACACTGTGGAGCTTGCCCAGGAGGATGTTGTGAGGGACAGTGTCAAAATCCTTGGTGAAGTCGAGGTAGACGACATCCACCCCTCTCCCCTCATCTATCCAGCTGGGCGTTACATCATAGAAGGCTATGAGGTTAGTCAAGCAAGATTTCCCCTTGGTGAATCCATGCTGACTACTCTTGAGCACCTTCTTGTCCTCCATGTGCCTGGAGACAACGGCCATCATGAGCTGTTCCATCACTTTTCCGGGGACGGAGGTGAGGCTCCCTGGCCTGTAGTTGCCTGGGTCCTCCTTCTTGCCTTTTTTGAAGACTGGCGTGACATTGGCCTTCTTCCAGTCCTCCGGCACCTCCCCTGTTCTCCAGGATCTTTCAAAGTTGATGGAGAGCGACTTAGCTATGACATCCGCCAGCTCCCGCAGAACTCTGGGTTGCATCCCATCAGGGCTCATGGATTTGTGGGTATCCAGTTTCCTTAGGTGCTCTCTGAGCCAATCTTCCTCTACCCAGGGCAAGTCTTCCTCTCCCCCAACTTCTTCTCTTGTCCCTGGGACATGGGACTCTAAACGGCTGCCCTTTAGAAGCTGCTATTGACTGCAGTGATCGACTGAAATTCTTAAAAACAGGCAGGAATGCTTGTTTGTAAAAGCTGGGCTGTGAAATAAGCTTCTCATTCGCATCATGTCCTGTAACATCGTTCTAGGGATTGTGGGAAGCTCAGGCAGTTTGGTTTGGTAAAGTGGAGAGCGTGTGGATCAAGAACTGGCTGGATGGCCAAGCTTCAAGAGTTGTTATCAACGGTGCTGAATCTAGTTGGAGGCCTGTGGCCAGTGGTATTTCACCAGGAAGGGTGGAATTAAAGCCAGGGGCAAAGTCTTTAAGACAAAGGCAGTCAGAGGACGAGATGGGAGGGCTATCGTTCAAAGAGTGGTTTATATATATCTAGTTGTACCTAAGCCATATACTCTTAACAGCAAAATTGTGTTAAGTCTCTCTCTTACAGTTTTGGATTTAAAAGACACTTTCTTTTGTATCCTATGGGAAGAACAAAGTCATAAGCTGCTTGCTTTGGAATGGGAAAGCCCCACAACAAGGCACAAAATGCACCAAAATGAACAGAAAATGTACAGCAAGCTCCATGTTGTGAACAAAGAACCAAGGAGCATGGACCGTAAATACGTCACCCCAGAAAGTTGAATTGCTTTTTTTAACACAGACTGTGGAGTTGCCTGGAGGAAAGTGGGCCAACATCTATTCTGTCTTGAAATATACGTTTGGGGTAGTACATGCACTTGTGGCAATTTGGAAGGAAAGGAGATTGTTCTGTTCACAAGGGAACCCCATAAATACAGTAGAGAGATTAATGGTGCTTCTTGAGGCTCTTAACACACCTAGAGAGATAGCAGTGATGTAGTGCAAGGCACAGCAACCTGGACAAAGCGATGTAACCAGAGGAAATCAGAAAGCGGATGAAGCTGCAAAAAGAGGAAAGAGTCCCATTGTCACTACCCAGAGCCCCCCTGGTTCCAGAAATAACCTTTAACATTGAAGCCCCACGTACACAGGAAAAGAGACGAGGTTGTCTGAATTGCTGAAATGCAAAAAGACTGCTGGTGGCTGGTGGGTATGCCCAGTCAGCCAGGGTGTCATGACAACACCCATAATGAGGGGGTTGATGACACATCCCCCTAAAAGCACACCCATGGGAATTGAGGCTCTGACTGAAATGGGGAAGAGTTGCACAGTGGGGATCCATATGATTACTTGGTGAAATCTGCACCAAGAAGACTCCCAATATTCAAAAGAAAGTTCCTTCTCGGGAGGTGAAGAGACATTCCAGTCCTGAGGATTAGCGGCAGGTCGATTTTTATTTGTCATGGTTGTAAGTAGTTAACTTGACACCTTTTCAGGATGCCCTGAGGCCTTTCCGTGTCTCCAACACAGAAGTGCGGACATTATACGTGAGAGAAGCCCTCAAACGGGACACACTGCTTGTACTGGTAAATGCTAGCACATTTCTTCCTGAATGTGCAGCAGATTTTCATACTTCCAAGTAGATACCTTAGTGCAATGTCCCAGGCTAAGGGGAGGTGTGGGATTCTCCTGGTCCAGCCCGAGGAGTTGATCAGATGTCGTTCTTGATCTCTGCTCAGCTTATCACTGCTAGGCCCTGCTATTTACACCCTCAAGAGGAAGAAGCCGTGACTGTGATATGGTTATCCTCATAAGGTGATCCTTCCAGAATCTGCAGGCAAGTTGCGTAGCATTAAGTGCTCCTTGCACCATGAGTGAGTTGAGTCGTGCACTGTCAGTGGGTGCCTCTGGAAGATATTCCAGTTCCCTATTTGAGCAGTCCTTGAAAAGTACATGCAAATCCCAGCATATGTTCTTGCTGCATCAGTGCCCATATGTGCATTTGACTTGCCCATTCCATATGTATTGTTGGAGGGAGGAAGTTGAGCAGGGCACATGGGTTACCCTAGGCATGAGGAGAAAAGTATGTTGTTGACAGAGATTTTATGTGGAATGCGTGGGTGTTGGGGAAAGCTTTTTAGTAGGGAAATGCTGCTAGGGGAAATGTAGCCGTGGTGCCTGTGCTGGGGAGGGATGAAAGGAAGCAGGGGCAATATTTGGGGGCTTCGCTAGACATGCAGTGGCTAGTGATTTCAGGTGTGAGGCCTGTGTTTTGTGGGAGCTGAACCCCCTCAGCATGGGCTCCTTCCCTTGGGGCAGACGGTGTGAGGATCCAGGTGCAAGTGCTTGCTGAGCAGGAGGTGTGTGAGCACAGAGCTGTGCTCAGCAAGCTGCGCCAAGAGGCCGGCAGGAGCCTGCTGGCACTGTGCGCCAGGACTGCTTGGTGCCGGCGCGAGCGCGGTGCCCGTTGTGGTCCGTGCAGGGCTGCCGTGGCCTTGCTTGGGAAGCTGCAGCCCTGCTGGCTTGCTGCGCATGGCAAAGGGGCCAAAGGAGGCCCTGGCTCCGTGCAGCTGTGGAAGATGAGGATATGGATGGGTGCCTTCTCTTGTGCCTGGGGTGCCTGGGAGAGGGTGTTTTGGACCAAAGCTGCTCTCCTCCTTTCCCCTGCCTTGGTCATGCTGCAGGTCAGGTGCTGCTGGTGCTTTGCATCCAAGGCCCAGTGTATCCCTGTGTTCCAGGCTGCTGGAAGGAGTGGACATCATGCCCCGCTCAGGATACTTGTGGTTCCTTCAGGATCTGAGGATGCCCTCTTGGTCTGTCTCCCAAAGCAAGAGCCATGCAGAGATGCAGCAGATCCAGGGCATCTTCTCTGGGGTAAGCTGAGGAGAGGGCTAAAGCAGTGAAGCAGGACTGGGGCGAGCGTGTGCGTGAGGGCTGGTCCCTGCAAGTGGTCATTGGCCGCAATGAGCCAGGCTGTTGGGCACTCAGCTGCTCCCCGTGTGCCGCGCGACTCCCGCTGGCCCTGGCACTGCTGCCTGCCAGCTCATCTGCCAACAACTTCCTCGTCTTCCTCCTCGCTTGTCCCGCTTTGCCCAGCACCATCCACTCACTCCCAACTGCGTAAGGGAGCAAGAAAGGCCATAGCCTGGCTTTGGAATGGATACACATTGCTACAAAAGAAACAACGTTTCCTTGAGGGCCTGGCCTTGGAGGCTCTCGTCCTTTCCAGAGAGCAATGCCTGCTCTCCTGAAGATGAGCTTGTCCTCTCTCGGCACTGCTCGAGTGCAGGCATTTAGAAGGGGAGCGCCTGAGTGTGGAGCAGAGCTGCGGTCCCTGCTGCCTGTGGGGAATGCTCTTTGGCCCAGTGATGTCCCACACACTGTATTTCTGCCACAGATTTCTCCCCGACAACGACCTTTGGAGGAAACAAAAGAAAAAAAAAAAGAAGGAAACAAAGGAATACAAAAAATAAAAAGGAATTGTAAAGAAAAGGAAAGGAAAAATGAAAAAAGGAAAAGAAAAAAAGCCAAAGAAAAAAATAATGGAAAGAAAAAGAAAGCAAAGGAAGAATAGAAAAAAAAAACTGAAAAAGAAGAAAACATGAAAAAGAATTAAAAAGCAAACCTTAAGGAAAATGGACAGGGGCATCCCAAGGGCCCCGTTTGCAGGGAAATCCTTGAGGGATCTTTCGCAGCCCCTCACTTGCCCCTAGAATCTGAAATCTTAGGGCTATAGACACATATCTTCAGTGGGGATGATTTTAGTGCATGAGGTCACTTGGAAACACCACACAACACCAGAGTCACCGTGGAGCTGGAGGACCTTCCTTGGAGACCTGGCCCCTGTTCCCGGGGATACCGAGGGACAGAGCAGCCTCCATCGTGGTCCCCAGCACGGGGCCCTTCCTGGCAGCCGCCGATTTCTGCCCCGGCTGCCTGCGGGGACACTGCCCCCCGTGACGCGGTCCCTGAGCGTGTCCAGCCCTGCGGGGCCCTGTGTCCCCAGGGGCTCGTGGAGCTCGGCCCTGCATCTCCAGGCCCCGTGTCCCTGGGGCGCGACAGCTTCCCTTTGGCTGTGGCTTGGGCCCTGCGGGGACACGTTGTGTGCGGCACCCGGAGAGCTGAGAGCTGCCCCGCGCTGGGGCTGGGGCTCCTTCCGCTTTGGGCATCCCCAGGGCCACGTGTGAAGGGAAGTCCTCGAGGGACCTTTTTGCTGGCCCTGCCCTGCCCCTGCTGTGAGAAATCCTGGGGCTCGACACACACCTGCAGTGGGGATGATTTTTGTGCCTGAGCTCGCTTGGAAACAAGACGCAACACTTAAACAATGATACAGGAATATATATTTAAACAACAACAACAAAAATAGCAATATAACCAACAGTAACAACAACAATAAAAAGAACAACAAGATCATCAACAATAACAACAATAATATTAGGAACAATGTAAACTACAACAAATGCTACTATGAAATTCTGTAGAATAAAATCCAAAACTAGGTTATCGGTGTCGCCCCTGGACCCAGCTCTTGCTGGCAGCAGCCAGAGTGAAGGGGAGCTTGTCCTGCAAGGGAAAAGGAGGCGTGAGCAGGGCCGAGGAGCGGCTCGGGGGCTCCCGTGGAGCAGAGGCTCCTTGGCGGCTGCGCGGGCTCTTTGGCAGCAGCGCTGCTGTCATTGGTGCCCTGGCAGAGGCTTGGCGTGGCCAGCGCAGCCCAGAGGCCGGCAGAGGGGCTGAGGCAGCAGGTGCCCAGGCCTTGGGCGCTCCTGCGCCCTGTGCAGCTCTGCCCCGGCGCCGCGGCCCGCCAGAGCGCCCGCACTCCTGGGCCAGGCTCCCGCGCGGCTGCTCCCCAAAGGCAGCGCGGAGCAGCGCCAAGGGGCCGGGCACAGCCCCAGCTCTGCCCGTGCAGCCGCCAGCAGGGGCCATACCTGGGGGCTGCAGCCGGAGCTCTCCCACTCCATGGGCTCTTCTGGGCTGCAGCCGACCAGGCCGCTGCTCCCCATCTCCTGGAAAAGAGCAGGAGACCTCAGTGGGGCCAGTGCGTGGGAAAGAGGAAGGACAAGCGCGTGCAGGGGCTGCGGGGGTTGTACCTGGCTGCTGCCGTAGCTTTGCCACTCCATCGGCTGTGGCTCATTTGAGGCAGTCCCTCCATTCACACAAGGAGTCTGCAAGAGAGAAGGAGGCGTTTGCAGGGCAGCTCCCCGAACCAGGGCTCTCTTGCCCCATGACCTCTCCTTCTGCGGCTGGAAGCGGGAAGGGACCCGGCCCAGCCCCAGCTCTCCCTGTGCAGCCGGCAGCAGGGCCAATACCTGAATGCTGCAGCTCCAGGTCTCCCAGTCCATGGGCTCCTCGTCTGTGCAGCAGGCCACGGTGTTGGTGCTGGGAGCCTGGAAGAGAGCAGGAGAGCTTGTGGGGACGGTGATGGTGTCAGAGCTGGCTCTGTGCGCGGGGCCTCGTGTCCCCTGCGTGCGCGGGGCAGGCGGTGCACAGAGCCAGGGCGCCAGGCTCAGGCAGCAGCCCCCGAGGCCTTGGCCGCTGCTGGCCCTGGCGCAGCTCTGCCCCAGCACCCAGGCCTGCCAGAGCTCCCTGGCACCTCTGCCACCAGCCCTGCGGCTGCTCTCGCAGAGCCAAGCGCCAGCCGTCCCCGCGCAGGCACAGTACCTGTACACTGCACCCTGAACTCTCCCAGTCCATGTCCTCCACTCCAGAGAGGTTCATTTCTAAATGCCTGCAGTGACTGCAAGAGAAAAGGACTCGTTGTCATTTGCATCCCCGAGAGCAGGGGTCTCTGTCCCTGGAGCCTCTTGGCGTCTCCGTGCACGGGAGCGGTGGGGCCCGGAGCAGGCAGTGCTGGGCCTGCCCGCAGCAGCCTCCTTGCCCCCGGCAGCCCCTTTGGCAGTTGTGGAGCCCAGTGGCAAGTGGAGGAGAGAGAAGGGCCATGTGAGAGGTGTGAGCGCCAAGGGGCGCACGGCGGCTTTGGGGCCTCCCCTGGAGGCGTCGCGCAGGGTGCCCTGGAGCCCCGCAGCTCCCCTGCATCTTGTGGGCAGCACGGGTGGCCCCCGGTGCTGCGCGGCCCTGCTGCTCACCTGGCCTTGCGTCTGCGTGGCCAGCGCTGGGGCCACTGCTCCACGGAGCCCTGGGGAGCATCGGTGTTCCCGTGGCGATAACTGCCCCTCTGGGATGTTCCACTGCTCCGTGGGGGGAGGAGGGCAGCGGCAGGGCCAGGGGGGCCGCCGTGAGGAAGGCTCTGCGTGTGCTGGACTCCCCTGGCACTGCTGAGCCTGGCGGCAGGGAGCAGTGCGTGGCCTTGGGCTTGCTGGCTGCCAAGGAGGGCTCCTCACGCAGCCCCATGGCGCTGCTGGCGCCTGCCTGCCCAGAGGCCGGGCTGCACTTGGGGCTCTGCTGCGACCCCTGCAAGCAGCCTTGACCGCCTTCATCTTTCCTCCCTGCTCCCCTCCTGCCCTTACAGCCCCATGGACTCCAGAAAGTTTTGTTTTCCATGGTGGAGACGTGTTCCTCGGTGGCGCAATGAGCGCGAAGGGCAGTTGTGCCCCGGGGCCAGGTGTGCACGTCCTCAGCAGAGCCCTTGTGAGTTGGTGGTGGCCTGGGAGCCCCTGGTGCTGCTGGGCTCCTTCTCTTGTCCTGCCGCGCACCTTGCAGGCGCCATGTGCTGTGGCTGAGAGCAGCCTTGGTGCGGCTCCTGCACTGCTGCCCCTGCCACGGCTTCCTAGGGCTGCAGAGGGCAGAGCAGCCACAAATGTGCCCTGAGCAGCAGCAGGGACCTGCAGCTGCTGCAGCTCTGCCCAGCACTGGGCTACAATGCTCACTTGCTAACGGAGGTGAATTCCCAGCCCTTGGGTAGGGACAGGAAAGCCAAGGGCAGATGGAGCAGGAGATCTCCCCGATGCCGTCGGGTGTTTCCCTCGCGCAGAGGAAAGCCCTCCAAAAGCAAGCAGCGCAAGGCCTGCCACCGAAGTGCTGGAGCCCAGAGGAGCTCCTTGCTGCTGGCCAAGCTTGCTTGCTGGCATGCCGCAGTGCCCCTGCGAGGCAGAGCGCAGCTGCTGGGAAGGGGCTGGCTCCAGAGGTGCGCGCAGGGCTCTGGGTGTCTCCCGAGCAGCCGCAGGGCTGGTGGCGCGGGGAATTGTCGGCGCATTTGGCTGCTGCCCCGGGAATGCTGGAGGGCGAGTGTGAAGCAGAGCAGTGTTCCCTGCAGGGAGGTGCGAGCAGAGGGCTGGGCAGCGAGCTCAGCAGCGTGGCTGTGAGGGCAAGTGCTGGGAGCCCCCTTGCCTGCGCGCATGACGCCTGCAGAGCCCAGGCGTGCGCAGTGCCCCCAGCGGCAGGAAAGGCGCTGGGAAGCCCTTGGCCCTCGCAGGCTGCTTGCAGAGAAGCTGCGGCTCCTCTGCCTCAAAACTCGGGCGCAAGGGCCCTTGCTAGCAATGTGTTTATTCTCTGTGCTGGTACTGCCCTCCCTCAGGTTGTATGCTGTTATGCTCCCCTCAGACTCTCTGAATTATTGAAATGCAACAAGAGTGCAGGTGGATGCTCAGTAACCCCAGTCAGACAGGGTGTCGTGACTCCAGCAATAATGGGGGAGTTGATGCTACGTCCTCCTAAAATACACCCATGTGGATTGAAGCTGAAACTGAAACCGTGAGGAGATGCACAGGGGGAATCCCTATGATTGCCAGAAGTGTTACCCCATGTTGTGAAATGTGCACAAAGAATAATCCCAATAGTCAAAGGAAACCTCCTTGTCGGGAGGTGAAGAGAGCTTCTGCACTTGGGGATGACCGGCATGTTGATTTTTGATTGTCTTGGACATATGGAGTTAACCTGACACATTTTGAGGATGCCCTGATGCCTTCCCATGTCCTGCCAATAACGCAAGGGAGGTGGTAAAAAGAGTTGTCCTTTTAATTAATCATAGCTAGATTTGGAGTACCAGAAGAGTAGCCCAAGGATTCCTCCTGATGAAGGGCCTTATTTTATGACAAGAATCTTGCAAATTAAAAGAGAAGATTTGTCACATTAGTCTCCTGTAGGGAAACTCTATCAGGTCCCTGAGTTCCTAGGAGAAATGCAGACTTGGAGTCACCCTTAATTTCTTTCCAGAAAACTTTGGCAGATCTTTGGTGTGCATTCGCTCTCAATACTCCAGGACATCTTTATCAGTCAGGAGATTTCATCTAGGGAAAAGCTTGGAATTCAGAGCCACTGAAGGAGAAGTGGAAAGGACCTTTTCAAATATTTTTAAAGTGCACGCTGCTGTAAAGGTAAAGGATATTGAACCGTGGGTTCATTACACAAGGACAAAAGCGGCACCCAGGTATTAGTGCAAGCCTAGTAGGGAGCCCTTGCGTATGATATTGAGCAGCACTAGAAACTGGAGACCTAGGAAGGCTGGGTGCCAAAAGAGGGAACCGCACCATTGCTAGGCTTAAGTACTCTGAGAGCATCATGGGGAGAGCAGGAAGGACAGAAGTGGGTCAAAGAGATTGTTGAATTTAAATCCAATGGCACAAGGGCAGTATGGAAGGATGTGAGCAGCAGAAATCACATGAGTATAATCATATTAAGCAGAGGCTTTAAGGGAGTCTGAAATGCTTTTGAGATATGTTGGCTGGAGGGATCAAAGCTGGAATACTGTTTCCATGCAGGATGGGCAAATCCTTCCTTTAATTCAGATGAAGGACCAGACAATAAGTTTTGCTACCATCTGGGAATACCCTTTAGAGGAATAAAAGGACCACGGTTTGTAGCCCAGCATGGATCTCTGGAGGAATGTTGTATCTCTGTCAAGGTGAAGCAGCCAAGAATTGAAGCTACCTGAATTAAATACTTCTGTTGGACTCAGGCTGACACAAGAGATCCCTGGCGTTATGCTCACCGTGCATATTGCTCTTTCGGATAGAAGGAAAGCCACTCTCTACTACTGCAGGGAAATCCTTGGAGCGCTTCCTCTCCAGGGTGTGATAAATTGATCTTTTCAGTGCCTGGGAAGAGCATGTGGGTCCCCAGAGATGGGCAATGGCCACCACACAGCTGTCATATGCGAATGAAAGTATGCCAGTAACCTGTGGGGTTACTTACACTGTACCCAGCTTCGAAGAGGATCCCTCTTCAGCACCAATGTTGGAGAAGAATTAGGAGAGCCCTTGGGAATGAAGAAGGTCATTGGCAGGGACCCAGGACTTGTGTTAAGACAGGCTGGGGATGATGCTGCAAAATCACCTCACCCTAGATCTTTTCCTAGCTCAGGAGCATGGAGTCTGTGGGTATCTGAAATTAAATGTGGATCACTGTTGTATTTACATTCCTAATGTCACATAAAGCAGATTCAAAACGTGGCATCACAGGCCCAAGATCTTCAAAAAGATATGAAAACATCTTGGTTAAACACACTTTTAAGGGAAATGGGATCAATTGACTTCAGTGGATGGTTGTGGTCTTTGCTCGAGACCATTCTATCTTTAATTATTTTGATAATCAAAGCTTGTGTAATGCTTCAATGTGGCCCGTCTATCATGGTATGCTGTTCTCGATGGTGCTGCAGTAGGAAGCAAAAGTATTACCGGCATTATCCAGTGTAGGTGAGACTCCCCAAGAGATCTTCCTGTGGAAGCGTCAAGGGGGGAAATGTCAGGAGAAGCCCCAGACAAGAATGCACCTAAGGACATAATTTCCGCTGCTGTTGCTAGTACTTCATGAGAGTGTACAGACAGAAGAGTAAACAGCGTTTGAAGATGAAGATAAGGAGTGCTGTATCTTCAAGAAACCATCTGAAACTGGGCAATTACACCAGAATTCATAGAAAGGACCCAGAAAGATGACCACCAGGGCTCCCAAAAGACCACCTGGGAGAACCGAACAGACAGAGCCCGCATGCACATGACAGTGTGGCATATTATCATTAGTTCCAGGGAAGAGGATGATTATGTATGACCATGCCATGAAATTTAGTGTATATGTAGATGATAGAGAAATACGCGTTGCGGTTAATGGAACTTACAGTGTGCATGCTAGGAGGAGAGATTCCCCCATGCACCGAGCACGGCGAATATATGATGCCTGCTTTTTAATGCTGCCTTGGTGTTAAGGTGTTCTTTATTCCAGCATTTTGGTAACAGTGCCAAACAGAGCTGAATGACCGAATGAAATCAGCACAGTAGCTTTTGCTTATCTTTTCAGTCAGAACATAACTATTTACTCCACATTGAGCCGAAAACCTAGTAGCAATCGATGCAATTACCTGGCAAACTTAGAAGGTTCTGCAATAAAAGTCACAATGATGAGTACAAGTGGCCTGCTAAATGGAATGAAACTGATGCATTTACACAAAAGTGCAGATATGATAGGCAAGAGAAGCTCTCAAACAGGAGCACTGCTTTGACCTGGTAAATGCTAGCACATTTCTTCCTGAATGTGCAGGGCTCTCTCATCCTTGCAAGGCCTTATCTTAGCGCAGGGTCCCAGGTTAAGGGGAGGTGAGGGATTCTCACGGTCCAGCCCCAGGAGTTGGTCACGTGTCATTCCTGACCCCTCTTCAGCTTTTCAGTGCTAGGCCCTGTCATTTATATCGTTAGAAGAAAGAAGACATAGCTGTGCTATGGTCATCCTCATGAGGTGATCATGAGGATGATCAGAGTCTTCATGCAGGTTGCGTAAGATTCTCCGCTCCTTGCACTGCGAGCGAGTCGAGTTGTGCACTGTCAGCGGGTGCCTCTGCAAGACTTTCCAGTTCCCTATTTGAGCAGTCCTTGAAAAATACATGTGATTTTCAACAGGTGTCCTTGCCACATCAGCGCCTGTTTGTGACTTTTTCAGATGTTAATACTTCACTCACCCCTTCCATATGTATTGATGGAGGGAGGAGGTTGAATAGGGCAGGTGGATTAGCCTGGGCCTGGGGAAAAAGGTAGCTGTTGCCATTTGCATATAATGCATGGGTTTTGTGGACAGCTTTTTAGTAGGGTAATGCTGCTAGGGGAAACGTGTGAGTAGCCGTGGTGCCTGTGTTGGGAAGGGATGCAAGGAAGCAGGGGCAATGTTTGGGGGCTTTCCTAAGCATGCAGTGGCTAGTGATTTTAGCAGTGAGGCCAGGGGTTTTTGAGCAGTGATTGAGCAAGGTGACCATGCTAGTAGGAAGGTGTGAGAAGTGTGGTGTAATGGTTGGGAGGGAATGGAGCAGAGGAAACAAGTGTTGTGAGGCTGCCCTCCTCAGAGAGAGTGAAGATTTTGTTCTGTCAATCGTTTACATGTAGATCCCCCTCCCTGGTGCACATGTACAGCATGAATGAAGGGCTGTGGATGAAGGATGTGTGGATGAACCATGCAGCTTCCTGAATGAATGAATGAAGCATGCAGCAGCATGAACGAAGGGCTACCATCTCTACCTGCACTTAGATGAAATCGCTGCGCCAGAAATGTCTTCTCAAGCAGACTCTCTTAAGGGACTGGGGCTCGGGCCTGCATGGTTGCTCTCTGTAATGCCCTAGAATAGTAAGTGAACAATCTTTGTCATGGTGAGCTGTAGAGTTCCTTGGATGAGGATAGCCAAGGCTATTGTAGGTATCAGATACTTACCATGTGTAGGATGTAAGAAGCCATAGGCTATGTCTTGGGCACTGCAGGGAGACATTGTCTAGGGCACAGTGACAGCTTGAGAGCTGCCCCATGTTGGGACTGAGGCTTCTTCCCCTTAAGTCAACCCCAGAGCCACATGTGAAGGGAAATCCTCAAGGGACATCTTTGCTGCCCTCTCCTTCCCCTAATGGGCAGTGGGTGGTTGGAGAACGGTGTGGATGGCAGAGCTCAGAGAATTGTGCTCATGGCTGCTGAGTCCAGTTGAGGCCTGTGGCCAGTGCTGTCCCCCAAGGGGTCAGTGCTGGCTCCGCTGCTGTTCACCTGTTTGCTCAGTGCCTTGCAGGAGGTGACAGAGTGCCCCCTCAGGCCGTCTGCACATGAGACAACGCTGGGCGCCGTGTGCGACACTGCGGAGGGCTGCGCTGCCATGGAGAGGGACCTGCCGAGGCAGGAGAGCTGGGCAGAGAGGGACCTCCTGAGACTGAGGAAAGGCAAGTGCAGGGTCCTGCACCAGGGGAGGAATAACCTTGAGGCTCCAGTTCAGCCTGGGGGTGGAGCTGCTGGAAAGCAGCTCTGTGGAGAGGGGTTTGGGAGAGCTCTGCTTGACGGCAGGTCAAGCAGGAGGCAGCAGTGTGGCCTTGTGTCGAAGATGGCCAAAGGGATGCTGGCTGCATTGGGAGGAGTGTTGGCAGCAGGTGGAGGGGGGTGTCGTGCCCCTCTCCTCAGCTCTGCTCAGGCCACACCTGGACTCTCGTGTGCAGAAATATTGTGGGCTGCCCAGGACAAGAGGGACGTGGAATTTGCAGAGAGCGTCCAGCGTAGAGTCACAGAGATGATGAACGACCTGGAGCATCTATCTTATGAGCAAAGACTAAGCGAGCTGGGCCTGTTTATCCTGGAGAAGAGAAGAGTGAGAGGGGAACTTATCAACAGGTACCAACACCTGAGGGGAGGATGTAAAAAGGAGAGGGCCAAACTCTTCTGAGTGCGGACCAGCAACAGCCCAAGGGCTAAAGGGAACAAATTGTAACACAGTTTCAATGGGTACAAATTGCAACATAGTTTCAATGGGTACAAATTGCAAGACAGTTTCAATGTACATAGGAGGAAGAGCTTTTTGTCTGTTAGGGTGACAGAGCGCTGGAAGCGGGTGTCCAGCGAGGTGGTGCAGGCTCCTTCTTTGGAGATCTTCCAAACCCTCCCGGGTGTGATCCTGTGCAAGGTGCTCTTTGGCGTCCCTGCTTGTGCAGGGAGGTTGGTCTGATGATCTCGAGAGGTTCCTTCCAAGGTCAAGCCCGGTGTGACTGTGTGAGCCGGGAGGGCTCCGCGGGCACCCAGGGCGGCAGCGATGTTGGAAGGGCAGCGGCGGGTTTTGGCAGCCGTAAGGCCTCTTCTCCCGTGGCACCGAGTCGTCGCCATGAGCAGAGGCAGCAGCTGTGAGACGGCCCTGGGAGGACGGTGGCAGCACCAGGCGTGTCCCTAGTGCTCCATGTGGCCACTCGCCCTGCTCCGTGTGGCCGCTGCAGGCCTTACACAGAGGGCTCCTTGGCAGGCTCCTCCCGGGAAGAGGATTGGGGTGGCTGGAGGCCAGAGCTGCCTGGCAAAGTGCTCGGCCACCAGAGGAAGGCGCCTGTGTTCCCTTCAGGCGGGGTTTGCGTGGTGGCATATGAGGCCTCGCCGTGGGGGGACACGTGGCTGGCGGCTGCGAGCAGGGCCCAGCTGCACAGCGGTGCCAAGGTGCCCCCAGGCAGGCGGGCGCTGTCCCTGGAAGCTGGTGCCTGGCACAGAGCAGCGCTGGGAGACGCTCTGCCCCGGTGCGGCCCTGCCGCGCGGGGCCCATGTCGTGGCAGCTCCTGCCTCCTCTGCGCGGCAGGGAGCTTGCAGCTTGCTTTGCTGCGCTCTGAGCCCTGCGCACAGGGACGGCCCCTTGGCAAGGGCGGCTCCTCCGGCCCAGCGCTCGCATGCAGTGCTCAGCACGGGCCTTCCCGGAGCTCTTTGTGCTGGAAATGGCAGGCAGTTCAGGACAGGGAAACGCTGGGAAAGGCTGTAGGCAGCGCAAGGACACAAGTGTCACACAGTTGGAGTTGAGCAAAGTGGCCTTGCGCAGGAAATGGCAGAGTCACCGTGGAGCTGGAGGACCTTCCTTGGAGACCTGGTCCCTGCTCCCGGGGATGCCGAGGGACAGAGCAGCCTCCATCGTGGTCCCCAGCACGGGGCCCTTCCTGGCAGCCGCCGATTTCTGCCCCGGCTGCCTGCGGGGACACTGCCCCCCATGACGCGGTCCCTGAGCGTGTCCAGCCCTGCGGGGCCCTGTGTCCCCAGGGGCTCGTGGAGCTCGGCCCTGCATCTCCAGGCCCCGTGTCCCTGGGGCGCGACAGCTTCCCTTTGGCTGTGGCTTGGGCCCTGCGGGGACACGTTGTGTGCGGCACCCGGAGAGCTGAGAGCTGCCCCGCGCTGGGGCTGGGGCTCCTTCCCCTTTGGGCATCCCCAGGGCCACGTGTGAAGGGAAGTCCTAGAGGGGCCTTTTTGCTGGCCCTGCCCTGCCCCTGGTGAGTGAAATCCTGGGGCTCGACACACACCTGCAGTGGGGATGATTTTTGTGCCTGAGCTTGCTTGGAAACAAGACGCAACACTTAAACAATGATACAGGAATATATATTTAAACAACAACAACAAAAATAGCAATATAACCAACAGTAACAACAACAATAAAAAGAACAACAAGATCATCAACAAACAAGATCATCAACAATAACAACAATAATATTAGGAACAATGTAAACTACAACAAATGCTACTATGAAATTCTGTAGAATAAAATCCAAAACTAGGTTATCGGTGTCGCCCCTGGACCCAGCTCTTGCTGGCAGCAGCCAGAGTGAAGGGGAGCTTGTCCTGCAAGGGAAAAGGAGGCGTGAGCAGGGCCGAGGAGCGGCTCGGGGGCTCCCGTGGAGCAGAGGCTCCTTGGCGGCTGCGCGGGCTCTTTGGCAGCAGCGCTGCCGTCATTGGTGCCCTGGCAGAGGCTTGGCGTGGCCAGCGCAGCCCAGAGGCCGGCACAGGGGCTGAGGCAGCAGGTGCCCAGGCCTTGGGCGCTCCTGCGCCCTGTGCAGCTCTGCCCCGGCGCCGCGGCCCGCCAGAGCGCCCGCACTCCTGGGCCAGGCTCCCGCGCGGCTGCTCCCCAAAGGCAGCGCGGAGCAGCGCCAAGGGGCCGGGCACAGCCCCAGCTCTGCCCGTGCAGCCGCCAGCAGGGGCCATACCTGGGGGCTGCAGCCGGAGCTCTCCCACTCCATGGGCTCTTCTGGGCTGCAGCCGACCAGGCCGCTGCTCCCCATCTCCTGGAAAAGAGCAGGAGACCTCAGTGGGGCCAGTGCGTGGGAAAGAGGAAGGACAAGCGCGTGCAGGGGCTGCGGGGGTTGTACCTGGCTGCTGCCGTAGCTTTGCCACTCCATCGGCTGTGGCTCATTTGAGGCAGTCCCTCCATTCACACAAGGAGTCTGCAAGAGAGAAGGAGGCGTTTGCAGGGCAGCTCCCCGAACCAGGGCTCTCTTGCCCCATGACCTCTCCTTCTGCGGCTGGAAGCAGGAAGGGACCCGGCCCAGCCCCAGCTCTCCCTGTGCAGCCGGCAGCAGGGCCAATACCTGAATGCTGGAGCTCCAGGTCTCCCAATCCATGTCCTCAACTTGACATTTGTCCATTTTTTGTCCCTTAGTTCTGCAAGAGAAAAGGACTCGTTGTCATTTGCATCCCTGAGAGCAGGGGTCTCTGTCCCTGGAGCCTCTTGGCGTCTCCGTGCACGGGAGCGGTGGGGCCCGGAGCAGGCAGTGCTGGGCCTGCCCGCAGCAGCCTCCTTGCCCCCGGCAGCCCCTTTGGCAGTTGTGGAGCCCAGTGGCAATTGGAGGAGAGAGAAGGGCCATGTGAGAGGTGTGAGCGCCAAGGGGCGCGCGGCGGCTTTGGGGCCTCCCCTGGAGGCGTCGCGCAGGCTGCCCTGGAGCCCCGCAGCTCCCCTGCATCTTGTGGGCAGCACGGGTGGCCCCCGGTGCTGCGCGGCCCTGCTGCTCACCTGGCCTTGCTGCTGCGTGGCCAGCGCTGGGGCCACTGCTCCACGGAGCCCTGGGAAGCATCGGTGTTCCCGTGGCGATAACTGCCCCTCTGGGATGTTCCACTGCTCCGTGGGGGGAGGAGGGCAGCGGCGGCAGGGCCAGGGGGGCCGCCGTGAGGAAGGCTCTGCGTGTGCTGGACTCCCCTGGCACTGCTGAGCCTGGCGGCAGGGAGCAGTGCGTGGCCTTGGGCTTGCTGGCTGCCAAGGAGGGCTCCTCACGCAGCCCCATGGCGCTGCTGGCGCCTGCCTGCCCAGAGGCCGGGCTGCACTTGGGGCTCTGCTGCGACCCCTGCAAGCAGCCTTGACCGCCTTCATCTTTCCTCCCTGCTCCCCTCCTGCCCTTACAGCCCCATGGACTCCAGAAAGTTTTGTTTTCCATGGTGGAGACGTGTTCCTCGGTGGCGCAATGAGTGCGAAGGGCAGTTGTGCCCCGGGGCCAGGTGTGCACGTCCTCAGCAGAGCCCTTGTGAGTTGGTGGTGGCCTGGGAGCCCCTGGTGCTGCTGGGCTCCTTCTCTTGTCCTGCCGCGCACCTTGCAGGCGCCATGTGCTGTGGCTGAGAGCAGCCTTGGTGCGGCTCCTGCACTGCTGCCCCTGCCACGGCTTCCTAGGGCTGCAGAGGGCAGAGCAGCCACAAATGTGCCCTGAGCAGCAGCAGGGACCTGCAGCTGCTGCAGCTCTGCCCAGCACTGGGCTACAATGCTCACTTGCTAACGGAGGTGAATTCCCAGCCCTTGGGTAGGGACAGGAAAGCCAAGGGCAGATGGAGCAGGAGATCTCCCCGATGCCGTCGGGTGTTTCCCTCATACAGAGGAGAACCCTCCAAAAGCAAGCAGCGCAAGGCCTGCCACCAAAGTGCTGGAGCCCAGAGGAGCTCCTTGCTGCTGGCCAAGCTTGCTTGCTGGCATGCCGCAGTGCCCCTGCGAGGCAGAGCGCAGCTGCTGGGAAGGGGCTGGCGCCAGAGGTGCGCGCAGGGCTCTGGGTGTCTCCCGAGCAGCCGCAGGGCTGGTGGCGCGGGGAATTGTCGGCAGGCATTTGGCTGCTGCCCCGGGAATGCCGGAGGGCGAGTGTGAAGCAGAGCAGTGTGCCCTGTACAGACACGCACAGTGTCTTCCCTCTGTGCAGCTACTGCCCTTGCTAAGCACTCACGTTGCTCTGAGCTGGCTTGCTTGTCACCCACCTTGCACAGTTTAATGCTGAAGCTTCTGCAACCAGAAGCCGATCATGCTGATCTCCTGGCTGCTGCACTAGCCCCTGCTCCGCAGTGCTTTCTTCTGACCTGCTCTGTAGGACTCTTGTCTTGGCATGACCTTGTTGTTCCAAGTCATTTTTTAGGGTCCCCGGGCATCACTGACAAAGGTCTCAGCACATACTTTTAACTCTGAACGGATCTGCTGAACTTTGACTATTGCATTGCAATGTGCTGCCCTGCAAACGTGTTCCTGTCCTGGGATACAGCAGTAGCATTTTGGGAGCATTGTGAAACAACAGGGCATTTGTTTCTGCAGTCTGATGTTCAGAGACTCCAGATGAATAGCATCAGCTCAGCAATAAGGCAGCAGTGCAGTGATGGGAGGATATGGTGAGAGAGGTCACTCTGGCATTTAGCAAAGGCCGGAAGTATAGTTCTGTTCTACAATGAAGCACAGGTTGATGTGCCGTGGATCTCACTCCACAGATGCCCTGCAGACATGCGCCGTGCTCAGTAACACAGAGGAGAGGGGAAGCGCCGCGAGTGTCCTCTCCTTCCCTGATGAGCTCTGGAGAGGAGCGTCCCCAGCCCATGCCTGAAAACAGGTTGTGGTTGAACTTCTGGGTCCTCTGCTTTGCTGACCAGGCATAAGGTCTTCTGCTGTGCTGCAGAAGCAGATGATGCCTGCAGTGATGATCAGGAAAGTCACAGGAGCACAAGGATCTGCTGTGGTCTCTGTCTCCTGAGGTGCTGAGGGACAGAGCAGCCTCCATCGTGGTCCCCAGCACGGGGCCCTTCCTGGCAGCCGCCGATTTCTGCCCCGGCTGCCTCCGGGGACACTACCCCCGTGACGCGGTCCCTGAGCGTGTCCAGCCCTGCGGGGCCCTGTGTCCCCAGGGGCTGGTGGAGCTCGGCCCTGCATCTCCAGGCCCCGTGTCCCTGGGGCGCGACAGCTTCCCTTTGGCTGTGGCTTGGGCCCTGCGGGGACACGTTGTGTGCGGCACCCGGAGAGCTGAGAGCTGCCCCGCGCTGGGGCTGGGGCTCCTTCCCCTTTGCGCATCCCCTGGGACATGTGTGAAGGTCACGTGAAGGAAGGTTCTGCACTTAGGGATTACTATCAGGTTGATTTTTAACTGTCCTTTGTATAAGTATTTATTCTGACACATTTTCGTGATGCCCTGAGGCCTTCCCATGTCTCGTACACAGAATTGCTAACATCAGACAAGAGGGAAGCACTGCTTGTACATAGTAAATGGTAGGACATTTCTTCCTGAGTTTGCAGGGGTGTCTCATCCTTGCAAGGAGTTTCCTTAGCACAGGGTGCCAGGTTAAGGGGAGGTGAGGGATTCTCACGGTCCATCCTCAGGAGTTGTTCAGGTGTCGTTCCCAATTCTTGCCCAGCTTATCAGTGCTAGGCCCTGTCATTTATCGCATTAGGAGGAAGAAGACATGGCTGTGATATGGTCATCCTCATAAGGTGATTCTTCCAGAATCTTCAAGCAATTTGCGTAATATTCTCCGCTCCTTGAACCGCGAGTGAGTTGAGTTGTGCACTGTCAGTGAGTGCCTCCAGAAGACTTCCCAGTCCCCTATTTGAGCAGTCCTTGAAAATACACGCAACTTCCAACACATGTTTTGGTGGCATCAGCATCTGTTTGTGCCTTTTACACCCCCATTCCATACATATTGTTGGAGGGAGGAAGTTGAGTTGGGCAAGTGATTTACCCTAGGCCTGATGAGACAAGTATGTTGTTGACAGAGATTTTGTGTGCAATGTGTGGGTGTTGGGGGCAGCTTTTTAGTAGGGTAACGCTGCTAGGGGAAATGTGCGAGTAGCCGTGGTGCCTGTGCTGGGCAGGGATGATAGGAAACAGCGGCAATGTTTGGGTCTTCACTAAGCATGCAATGGTTAGTGGTTTTAGCTGCGAGGCCTGTATTTTGTGGGAGGTGAATGAGCAGCGTGTCTCTGCTAGCAGCAAGGTATGAGGAGGCTGGTATAATTGTTGGGAGGGAATGAAGCAGAGCAAGCAGGTGTTGTGAGGCTGCCCCCCTCAGAGAGAGGGAAGGTTTTGTTCTGAAGCCGTGCTGAACAGGACACGGTTGTGCAGAATGACACTGTAGGTAACAAGCAGATATGGTACAAGAGTCAGAAGGAGAAAGAGAGGAGAAAGAAAGAAGGAAAGAAGGAAAGAAGGAAAGAAGGAAAGAAGGAAAGAAGGAAGGAAGGAAGGAAGGAAGGAAGGAAGGAAGGAAGGAAGGAAGGAAGGAAGGAAGGAAGGAAGGAAGGAAGGAAGGAAGGAAGGAAGGAAGGAAGGAAGGAAGGAAGAAAGGAAGGAAGGAAGGAAGGAAGGAAGGAAGGAAGGAAGGAAGGAAGGAAGGAAGGAAGGAAGGAAGGAAGGAAGGAAAGAAAGAAGGAAAGAAAGAAAGAAAGAAAGAAAGAAAGAAAGAAAGAAAGAAAGAAAGAAAGAAAGAAAGAAAGAAAGAAAGAAAGAAAGAAAGAAAGAAAGAAAGAAAGAAAGAAAGAAAGAAAGAAAGAAAAAGAAAGAAAGATGGAAAGAACGAAAGAAAGAAAGATGGAAAGAACGAAAGCAGAGAGAAAGAAAAAAGGAAAGAAGGAAAGAAAGGGAGAGACAGAGCAAGAGAGAAAGAAAGGGGGAAAGAGAGAGAGAAAGAAAGGAGAAAGAATGAGAGAGAGAGTGAGAAAGAGAGAAAGAAAAAGAGAGAGAGAGAAAGAAAAAAGAAAGAAGAGAAAGAAAAAAAGAAAAAAGAAAAAAGAGAAAGGAAAAAAAAAGAAAGAAAAAAACAATGAAGAAAAAGGTGAAGAAAAGGAAGAAGAGAAAGAGAGAAGAATTAAAAAGGAAAAGGAAAAGAGAAAAAGTAGAATAAGGAAAAAGGAAAAGAAAATAGATGGCAAAGGGACTGTGGCATCCGCAGGGCCACATGTGAGGGGAAGTCCTAGAGGGACCATTTCCTGGCCCTCACTTGCCCCTAGGGCCTGAAATCTGAGTGACACAAACATACATCTTCGGTGGGGATGACTTTAGTGCTGGAGATCACTTAGAAATAACATGCAACACTTAAGCAATGATACATGAATATACATTTAAACAAAAACTAAAATAACAATAATATAAACAATAACAAGAAAAATGACAACAATATAATCAACAATAACAACAATAAAACCAACAACAATATTAACAACAATAAATGCCCATATAAAAGTGTATAGATAAAAATCCAAATAAGAGGTTATTGCTGGTGTCCCTGGGCCCAGCTCTTGCTGGCAGCAGCCAGAGTGAAGGGGAGCTTGTCCTGCAAGGGAAAAGGAGGCGTGAGCAGGGCCGAGGAGCGGCTCGGGGGCTCCCGTGGAGCAGAGGCTCCTTGGCAGCTGCGCGGGCTCTTTGGCAGCAGCGCTGCCGTCATTGGTGCCCTGGCAGAGGCTTGGCGTGGCCAGCGCAGCCCAGAGGCCGGCAGAGGGGCTGAGGCAGCAGGTGCCCAGGCCTTGGGCGCTCCTGCGCCCTGTGCAGCTCTGCCCCGGCGCCGCGGCCCGCCAGAGCGCCCGCACTCCTGGGCCAGGCTCCCGCGCGGCTGCTCCCCAAAGGCAGCGCGGAGCAGCGCCAAGGGGCCGGGCACAGCCCCAGCTCTGCCCGTGCAGCCGCCAGCAGGGGCCATACCTGGGGGCTGCAGCCGGAGCTCTCCCACTCCATGGGCTCTTCTGGGCTGCAGCCGACCAGGCCGCTGCTCCCCATCTCCTGGAAAAGAGCAGGAGACCTCAGTGGGGCCAGTGCGTGGGAAAGAGGAAGGACAAGCGCGTGCAGGGGCTGCGGGGGTTGTACCTGGCTGCTGCCGTAGCTTTGCCACTCCATCGGCTGTGGCTCGTTCAGGGCAGGCCCTCCATTCACACAAGGAGTCTGCAAGAGAGAAGGAGGCGTTTGCAGGGCAGCTCCCCGAACCAGGGCTCTCTTGCCCCATGACCTCTCCTTCTGCAGCTGGAAGCGGGAAGGGACCCGGCCCAGCCCCAGCTCTCCCTGTGCAGCCGGCAGCAGGGCCAATACCTGAATGCTGCAGCTCCAGGTCTCCCAGTCCATGGGCTCCTCGTCTGTGCAGCAGGCCACGGTGTTGGTGCTGGGAGCCTGGAAGAGAGCAGGAGAGCTTGTGGGGACGGTGATGGTGTCAGCGCTGGCTCTGTGCGCGGGGCCTCGTGTCCCTGCGTGCGCGGGGCAGGCGGTGCACAGAGCCAGGGCGCCAGGCTCAGGCAGCAGCCCCCGAGGCCTTGGCCGCTGCTGGCCCTGGCGCAGCTCTGCCCCAGCACCCAGGCCTGCCAGAGCTCCCTGGCACCTCTGCCACCAGCCCTGCGGCTGCTCTCGCAGAGCCAAGCGCCAGCCGTCCCCGCACAGCCACAGTACCTGTACACTGCACCCCGAGATCTCCCACTCCATGTCCTCCACTCCAGAGAGGTTCATTTCTAAATGCCTGCAGTGACTGCGAGAGAAAAGGACTCGTTGTCATTTGCATCCCCGAGAGCAGGGGTCTCTGTCCCTGGAGCCTCTTGGCGTCTCCGTGCACGGGAGCGGTGGGGCCCGGAGCAGGCAGTGCTGGGCCTGCCCGCAGCAGCCTCCTTGCCCCCGGCAGCCCCTTTGGCAGTTGTGGAGCCCAGTGGCAAGTGGAGGAGAGAGAAGGGCCATGTGAGAGGTGTGAGCGCCAAGGGGCACGCGGCGGCTTTGGGGCCTCCCCTGGAGGCGTCGCGCAGGCTGCCCTGGAGCCCCGCAGCTCCCCTGCATCTTGTGGGCAGCACGGGTGGCCCCCGGTGCTGCGCGGCCCTGCTGCTCACCTGGCCTTGCGTCTGCGTGGCCAGCGCTGGGGCCACTGCTCCACGGAGCCCTGGGAAGCATCGGTGTTCCCGTGGCGATAACTGCCCCTCTGGGATGTTCCAGTGCTCCGTGGGGGGAGGAGGGCAGCGGCAGCGCCAGGGGGGCCGCTATGAGGAAGGCTCTGCGTGTGCTGGACTCCCCTGGCACTGCTGAGCCTGGCGGCAGGGAGCAGTGCGTGGCCTTGGGCTTGCTGGCTGCCAAGGAGGGCTCCTCACGCAGCCCCATGGCGCTGCTGGCGCCTGCCTGCCCAGAGGCCGGGCTGCACTTGGGGCTCTGCTGCGACCCCTGCAAGCAGCCTTGACCGCCTTCATCTTTCCTCCCTGCTCCCCTCCTGCCCTTACAGCCCCATGGACTCCAGAAAGTTTTGTTTTCCACGTTGGAGACGTGTTCCTTGGTGGCGCAATGAGCGCGAAGGGCAGTTGTGCCCCGGGGCCAGGTGTGCACGTCCTCAGCAGAGCCCTTGTGAGTTGGTGGTGGCCTGGGAGCCCCTGGTGCTGCTGGGCTCCTTCTCTTGTCCTGCCGCGCACCTTGCAGGCGCCATGTGCTGCGGCTGAGAGCAGCCTTGTTGCGGCTCCTGCACTGCTGCCCCTGCCACGGCTTCCTAGGGCTGCAGAGGGCAGAGCAGCCACAAATGTGCCCTGAGCAGCAGCAGGGACCTGCAGCTGCTGCAGCTCTGCCCAGCACTGGGCTACAATGCTCACTTGCTAACGGAGGTGAATTCCCAGCCCTTGGGTAGGGACAGGAAAGCCAAGGGCAGACGGAGCAGGAGATCTCCCCGATGCCGTCGGGTGTTTCCCTCGCGCAGAGGAAAGCCCTCCAAAAGCAAGCAGCGCAAGGCCTGCCACCAAAGTGCTGGAGCCCAGAGGAGCTCCTTGCTGCTGGCCAAGCTTGCTTGCTGGCATGCCGCAGTGCCCCTGCGAGGCAGAGCGCAGCTGCTGGGAAGGGGCTGGCGCCAGAGGTGCGCGCAGGGCTCTGGGTGTCTCCCGAGCAGCCGCAGGGCTGGTGGCGCGGGGAATTGTCGGCAGGCATTTGGCTGCTGCCCCGGGAATGCTGGAGGGCGAGTGTGAAGCAGAGCAGTGTTCCCTGCAGGGAGGCGCGAGCAGAGGGCTGGGCAGCGAGCTCAGCAGCGTGGCTGTGAGGGCAAGTGCTGGGAGCCCCCTTGCCTGCGCGCATGACGCCTGCAGAGCCCAGGCGTGCGCAGTGCCCCCGGCGGCAGGAAAGGCGCTGGGAAGCCCTTGGCCCTCGCAGGCTGCTTGCAGAGAAGCTGCGGCTCCTCTGCCTCAAAACTCGGGTGTAAGGGCCCTTGCTAGCAATGTGTTTATTCTCTGTGCTGGTACTGCCCTCCCTCAGGTTGTATGCTGTTATGCTCCCCTCAGACTCTCTGAATTATTGAAATGCAACAAGAGTGCAGGTGGATGCGCAGTAACCTCAGTCAGACAGGGTGTCGTTACTCCAGCAATAATGAGGGAGTTGATGGTACGCCCTCCTAAAACACACCCATGTGGATTGAAGCTGAAACTGAAACCGTGAGGAGATGCACAGGGGGAATCCCTATGATTGCCAGAAGTGTTACCCCATGTTGTGAAATGTGCACAAAGAATAATCCCAATAGTCAAAGGAAACCTCCTTCTCGGGAGGTGAAGAGAGCTTCTGCACTTGGGGATGACCGGCATGTTGATTTTTGATTGTCTTGGACATATGGAGTTAACCTGACACATTCTGAGGATGCCCTGATGCCTTCCCATGTCCTGCCAATAACGCAAGGGAGGTGGTAAAAAGAGTTGTCCTTTTAATTAATCATAGCTAGATTTGGAGTACCAGAAGAGTAGCCCAAGGATTCCTCCTGATGAAGGGCCTTATTTTATGACAAGAATCTTGCAAATTAAAAGAGAAGATTTGTCACATTAGTCTCCTGTAGGGAAACTCTATCAGGTCCCTGAGTTCCTAGGAGAAATGCAGACTTGGAGTCGCCCTTAATTTCTTTCCGAAAAACTTTGGCAGATCTTTGGTGTGCATTCGCTCTCAATACTCCAGGACATCTTTATCAGTCAGGAGATTTCATCTAGGGAAAAGCTTGGAATTCAGAGCCACTGAAGGAGAAGTGGAAAGGACCTTTTCAAATATTTTTAAAGTGCACGCTGCTGTAAAGGTAAAGGATATTGAACCATGGGTTCATTACACAAGGACAAAAGCGGCACCCAGGCATTAGTGCAAGCCTAGTAGGGAGCCCTTGCGTATGATATTGAGCAGCACTAGAAACTGGAGACCTAGGAAGGCTGGGTGCCAAAAGAGGGAACCGCACCATTGCTAGGCTTAAGTACTCTGAGAGCATCATGGGGAGAGCAGGAAGGACAGAAATGGGTCAAAGAGATTGTTGAATTTAAATCCAATGGCACAAGGGCAGTATGGAAGGATGTGAGCAGCAGAAATCACATGAGTATAATCATATTAAGCAGAGGCTTTAAGGGAGTCTGAAATGCTTTTGAGATATGTTGGCTGGAGGGATCAAAGCTGGAATACTGTTTCCATGCAGGATGGGCAAATCCTTCCTTTAATTCAGATGAAGGACCAGACAATAAGTTTTGCTACCATCTGGGAATACCCTTTAGAGGAATAAAAGGACCACGGTTTGTAGCCCAGCATGGATCTCTGGAGGAATGTTGTATCTCTGTCAAGGTGAAGCAGCCAAGAATTGAAGCTACCTGAATTAAATACTTCTGTTGGACTCAGGCTGACACAAGAGATCCCTGGCGTTATGCTCACCGTGCATATTGCTCTTTCGGATAGAAGGAAAGCCACTCTCTACTACTGCAGGGAAATCCTTGGAGCGCTTCCTCTCCAGGGTGTGATAAATTGATCTTTTCAGTGCCTGGGAAGAGCATGTGGGTCCCCAGAGATGGGCAATGGCCACCACACAGCTGTCATATGCGAATGAAAGTATGCCAGTAACCTGTGGGGTTACTTACACTGTACCCAGCTTCGAAGAGGATCCCTCTTCAGCACCAATGTTGGAGAAGAATTAGGAGAGCCCTTGGGAATGAAGAAGGTCATTGGCAGGGACCCAGGACTTGTGTTAAGACAGGCTGGGGATGATGCTGCAAAATCACCTCACCCTAGATCTTTTCCTAGCTCAGGAGCATGGAGTCTGTGGGTATCTGAAATTAAATGTGGATCACTGTTGTATTTACATTCCTAATGTCACATAAAGCAGATTCAAAATGTGGCATCACAGGCCCAAGATCTTCAAAAAGATATGAAAACATCTTGGTTAAACACACTTTTAAGGGAAATGGGATCAATTGACTTCAGTGGATGGTTGTGGTCTTTGCTCGAGACCATTCTATCTTTAATTATTTTGATAATCAAAGCTTGTGTAATGCTTCAATGTGGCCCGTCTATCATGGTATGCTGTTCTCGATGGTGCTGCAGTAGGAAGCAAAAGTATTACCGGCATTATCCAGTGTAGGTGAGACTCCCCAAGAGATCTTCCTGTGGAAGCGTCAAGGGGGGAAATGTCAGGAGAAGCCCCAGACAAGAATGCACCTAAGGACATAATTTCCGCTGCTGCTGCTAGTACTTCATGAGAGTGTACAGACAAAAGAGTAAACAGCGGTTGAAGACGAAGATAAGGAGTGCTGTATCTTCAAGAAACCATCTGAAACTGGGCAATTACACCAGAATTCATAGAAAGGACCCAGAAAGATGACCACCAGGGCTCCCAAAAGACCACCTGGGAGAACCGAACAGACAGAGCCCGCATGCACATGACAGTGTGGCATATTATCATTAGTTCCAGGGAAGAGGATGATTATGTATGACCATGCCATGAAATTTAGTGTATATGTAGATGATAGAGAAATACGCGTTGCGGTTAATGGAACTTACAGTGTGCATGCTAGGAGGAGAGATTCCCCCATGCACCGAGCACGGCGAATATATGATGCCTGCTTTTTAATGCTGCCTTGGTGTTAAGGTGTTCTTTATTCCAACATTTTGGTAACAGTGCCAAACAGAGCTCAACGACTAAATGAAATCAGCACAGTAGCTTTTGCTTATCTTTTCAGTCAGAACATAACTATTTACTCCACATTGAGCAGAAAACCTAGTAGCAATCGATGCAATTACCTGGCAAACTTAGAAGGTTCTGCAATAAAAGTCACAATGATGAGTACAAGTGGCCTGTTAAATAGAATGAAACTGATGCATTTACACAAAAGTGCAGATATGATAGGCAAGAGAAGCTCTCAAACAGGAGCACTGCTTTGACCTGGTAAATGCTAGCACATTTCTTCCTGAATGTGCAGGGCTCTCTCATCCTTGCAAGGCCTTATCTTAGCGCAGGGTCCCAGGTTAAGGGGAGGTGAGGGATTCTCACGGTCCAGCCCCAGGAGTTGGTCACGTGTCATTCCTGACCCCTCTTCAGCTTTTCAGTGCTAGGCCCTGTCATTTATATCGTTAGAAGGAAGAAGACATAGCTGTGATATGGTCATCCTCATGAGGTGATCATGAGGATGATCAGAGTCTTCATGCAAGTTGCGTAAGATTCTCCGCTCCTTGCACTGCGAGCGAGTCGAGTTGTGCACTGTCAGCGGGTGCCTCTGCAAGACTTTCCAGTTCCCTATTTGAGCAGTCCTTGAAAAATACATGTGATTTTCAACACGTGTCCTTGCCACATCAGCACCTGTTTGTGACTTTTTCAGATGTTAATACTTCACTCACCCCTTCCATATGTATTGATGGAGGGAGGAGGTTGAATAGGGCAGGTGGATTAGCCTGGGCCTGGGGAAAAAGGTAGCTGTTGCCATTTGCATATAATGCATGGGTTTTGTGGACAGCTTTTTAGTAGGGTAATGCTGCTAGGGGAAACGTGTGAGTAGCCGTGGTGCCTGTGTTGGGAAGGGATGCAAGGAAGCAGGGGCAATGTTTGGGGGCTTTCCTAAGCAGCAGTGGCTAGTGATTTTAGCAGTGAGGCCAGGGGTTTTTGAGCAGTGATTGAGCAAGGTGACCATGCTAGTAGGAAGGTGTGAGAAGTGTGGTGTAATGGTTGGGAGGGAATGAAGCAGAGGAAACAAGTGTTGTGAGGCTGCCCTCCTCAGAGAGAGTGAAGATTTTGTTCTGTCAATCGTTTACATGTAGATCCCCCTCCCTGGTGCACATGTACAGCATGAATGAAGGGCTGTGGATGAAGGATGTGTGGATGAACCATGCAGCTTCCTGAATGCATGAAGGAAGCATGCAGCAGCATGAATGAAGGGCTACCATCTCTACCTGCACTTAGATGAAATCACTGCCCCAGAAATGTCTTCTCAAGCAGACTCTCTTAAGGAACTGGGGCTCGGGCCTGCATGGTTGCTCTCTGTGATGCCCTAGAACAGCAAGTGAACAATCTTTGTCATGGTGAGCTGTAGAGTTCCTTGGATGAGGATAGCCAAGGCTATTGTAGGTATCAGATACTTACCATGTGTAGGATGTAAGAAGCCACAACCTGTGTCTTGGGCACTGCAGGGAGATGTTGTCTAGGGCACAGTGACAGCTTGAGAGCTGCCCCATGTTGGGACTGAGGCTTCTTCCCCTTAAGTCAACCCCAGAGCCACATGTGAAGGGAAATCCTCAAGGGACATCTTTGCTGCCCTCTCCTTCCCCTAATGGGCAGTGGGTGGTTGGAGAACGGTGTGGATGGCAGAGCTCAGAGAATTGTGCTCATGGCTGCTGAGTCCAGTTGAGGCCTGTGGCCAGTGCTGTCCCCCAGGGGGTCAGTGCTGGCTCCGCTGCTGTTCACCTGTTTGCTCAGTGCCTTGCAGGAGGTGACAGAGTGCCCCCTCAGGCCGTCTGCACATGAGACAACGCTGGGCGCCGTGTGCGACACTGCGGAGGGCTGCGCTGCCATGGAGAGGGACCTGCCGAGGCAGGAGAGTTGGGCAGAGAGGGACCTCCTGAGACTGAGGAAAGGCAAGTGCAGGGTCCTGCACTGGGGGAGGAATAACCTTGAGGCTCCAGTTCAGCCTGGGGGTGGAGCTGCTGGAAAGCAGCTCTGTGGAGAGGGGTTTGGGAGAGCTCTGCTTGACGGCAGGTCAAGCAGGAGGCAGCAGTGTGGCCTTGTGTCGAAGATGGCCAAAGGGATGCTGGCTGCATTGGGAGGAGTGTTGGCAGCAGGTGGAGGGGGGTGTCGTGCCCCTCTCCTCAGCTCTGCTCAGGCCACACCTGGACTCTCGTGTGCAGAAATATTGTGGGCTGCCCAGGACAAGAGGGACGTGGAACTTGCAGAGAGCAACCAGCGTAGAGCCACAAAGATGATGAATGACCTGGAGCATCTATCTTATGAGCAAAGACTAAGCGAGCTGGACCTGTTTATCCTGGAGAAGAGAAGAGTGAGAGGGGAACTTATCAACAGGTACAAACACCTGAGGGGAGGATGTAAAAAGGAGAGGGTCAAACTCTTCTGGGTAGTGCCCAGCAATAGGCCAAGGGCTAAAGGGAACAAATTGCAACACAGTTTCAGTGTGTACAAATTGCAACACAGTTTCAATGGGTACAAATTGCAAGACAGTTTCAATGTGCATAGGAGGAAGAGCTTTTTGGCTGTTAGGGTGACAGAGCGCTGGAAGTGGGTGTCCAGCGAGGTGGTGCAGGCTCCTTCTTTGGAGATCTTGCAAACCCTCTCGGGTGTGATCCTGTGCAAGGTGCTCTCGGCGTCCCTGCTTATGCAGGGGGGTTGGTCTGATGATCTCGAGAGGTTCCTTCCAAGGTCAAGCCCGGTGTGACTGTGTGAGCCGGGAGGGCTCCGCGGGCACCCAGGGCGGCAGCGATGTTGGAAGGGCAGCGGCGGGTTTTGGCAGCCGTAAGGCCTCTTCTCCCGTGGCACCGAGACGTCACCATGAGCAGAGGCAGCAGCTGTGAGACGGCCCTGGGAGGACGGTGGCAGCACCAGGCGTCTCCCTAGTGCTCCATGTGGCCACTCGCCCTGCTCCGTGTGGCCGCTGCAGGCCTTACACAGAGGGCTCCTTGGCAGGCTCCTCCCGGGAAGAGGATTGGGGTGGCTGGAGACCAGAGCTGCCTGGCAAAGTGCTCGGCCACCAGAGGAAGGCGCCTGTGCTCCCTTCAGGCGGGGTTTGCGTGGTGGCATATGAGGCCTCGCCGTGGGGGGACACGTGGCTGGCGGCTGCGAGCAGGGCCCAGCTGCACAGCGGTGCCAAGGTGCCCCCAGGCAGGCGGGCGCTGTCCCTGGAAGCTGGTGCCTGGCACAGAGCAGCGCTGAGAGACGCTCTGCCCCGGTGCGGCCCTGCCGCGCGGGGCCCATGTCGTGGCAGCTCCTGCCTCCTCTGCGCGGCAGGGAGCTTGCAGCTTGCTTTGCTGCGCTCTGAGCCCTGCGCACAGGGACCGCCCCTTGGCAAGGGCGGCTCCTCCGGCCCAGTGCTCGCATGCAGTGCTCAGCACGGGCCTCCCGGAGCTCTTTGTGCTGGAAATGGCAGGTGGTTCAGGACAGGGAAACGCTGGGAAAGGCTGTAGGCAGCGCAAGGACACAAGTGTCACACAGTTGGAGTTGAGCAAATTGGCCTTGTGCAGGAAATGCCAGAGTCACCGTGGAGCTGGAGGACCTTCCTTGAAGACCTGGTCCCTGCTCCCGGGGATACCGAGGGACAGAGCAGCCTCCATCGTGGTCCCCAGCACGGGGCCCTTCCTGGCAGCCGCCGATTTCTGCCCCGGCTGCCTGCGGGGACACTGCCCCCCGTGACGCGGTCCCTGAGCGTGTCCAGCCCTGCGGGGCCCTGTGTCCCCAGGGGCTCGTGGAGCTCGGCCCTGCATCTCCAGGCCCCGTGTCCCTGGGGCGCGACAGCTTCCCTTTGGCTGTGGCTTGGGCCCTGCGGGGACACGTTGTGTGCGGCACCCGGAGAGCTCAGAGCTGCCCCGCGCTGGGGCTGGGGCTCCTTCCCCTTTGGGCATCCCCAGGGCCACGTGTGAAGGGAAGTCCTCGAGGGACCTTTTTGCTGGCCCTGCCCTGCCCCTGGTGAGTGAAATCCTGGGGCTCGACACACACCTGCAGTGGGGATGATTTTTGTGCCTGAGCTCGCTTGGAAACAAGACGCAACACTTAAACAATGATACAGGAATATATATTTAAACAACAACAACAAAAATAACAATGTAATCAACAGTAAGAACAACAATAAAAAGAACAACATGACCTTCAACAATAATGACAATAATATCAAGAATATTAGAAAAAAACACTATATTAACAGTCTATAGAATAAAATCCACAAAGCCATTTATCAGTGTCGCCCCTGGGCCCAGCGCTTGCTGGCAGCAGCCAGAGTGAAGGGGAGCTTGTCCTGCAAGGGAAAAGGAGGCGTGAGCAGGGCCGAGGAGCGGCTCGGGGGCTCCCGTGGAGCAGAGGCTCCTTGGCGGCTGCGCGGGCTCTTTGGCAGCAGCGCTGCCGTCATTGGTGCCCTGGCAGAGGCTTGGCGTGGCCAGCGCAGCCCAGAGGCCGGCAGAGGGGCTGAGGCAGCAGGTGCCCAGGCCTTGGGCGCTCCTGCGCCCTGTGCAGCTCTGCCCCGGCGCCGCGGCCCGCCAGAGCGCCCGCACTCCTGGGCCAGGCTCCCGCGCGGCTGCTCCCCAAAGGCAGCGCGGAGCAGCGCCAAGGGGCCGGGCACAGCCCCAGCTCTGCCCGTGCAGCCGCCAGCAGGGGCCATACCTGGGGGCTGCAGCCGGAGCTCTCCCACTCCATGGGCTCTTCTGGGCTGCAGCCGACCAGGCCGCTGCTCCCCATCTCCTGGAAAAGAGCAGGAGACCTCAGTGGGGTCAGTGCGTGGGAAAGAGGAAGGACAAGCGCGTGCAGGGGCTGCGGGGGTTGTACCTGGCTGCTGCCGTAGCTTTGCCACTCCATCGGCTGTGGCTCATTTGAGGCAGTCCCTCCATTCACACAAGGAGTCTGCAAGAGAGAAGGAGGCGTTTGCAGGGCAGCTCCCCGAACCAGGGCTCTCTTGCCCCATGACCTCTCCTTCTGCAGCTGGAAGCGGGAAGGGACCCGGCCCAGCCCCATCTCTCCCTGTGCAGCCGGCAGCAGGGCCAATACCTGAATGCTGCAGCTCCAGGTCTCCCAGTCCATGGGCTCCTCGTCTGTGCAGCAGGCCACGGTGTTGGTGCTGGGAGCCTGGAAGAGAGCAGGAGAGCTTGTGGGGACGGTGATGGTGTCAGCGCTGGCTCTGTGCACGGGGCCTCGTGTCCCTGCGTGCGCGGGGCAGGCGGTGCACAGAGCCAGGGCGCCAGGCTCAGGCAGCAGCCCCCGAGGCCTTGGCCGCTGCTGGCCCTGGCGCAGCTCTGCCCCAGCACCCAGGCCTGCCAGAGCTCCCTGGCACCTCTGCCACCAGCCCTGCGGCTGCTCTCGCAGAGCCAAGCGCCAGCCGTCCCCGCACAGCCACAGTACCTGTCCACTGCACCCCGAGATCTCCCACTCCATGTCCTCCACTCCAGAGAGGTTCATTTCTAAATGCCTGCAGTGACTGCGAGAGAAAAGGACTCGTTGTCATTTGCATCTCCGAGAGCAGGGGTCTCTGTCCCTGGAGCCTCTTGGCGTCTCCGTGCACGGGAGCGGTGGGGCCCGGAGCAGGCAGTGCTGGGCCTGCCCGCAGCAGCCTCCTTGCCCCCGGCAGCCCCTTTGGCAGTTGTGGAGCCCAGTGGCAAGTGGAGGAGAGAGAAGGGCCATGTGAGAGGTGTGAGCGCCAAGGGGCGCGCGGCGGCTTTGGGGCCTCCCCTGGAGGCGTCGCGCAGGCTGCCCTGGAGCCCCGCAGCTCCCCTGCATCTTGTGGGCACCACGGGTGGCCCCCGGTGCTGCGCGGCCCTGCTGCTCACCTGGCCTTGCGTCTGCGTGGCCAGCGCTGGGGCCACTGCTCCACGGAGCCCTGGGAAGCATCGGTGTTCCCGTGGCGATAACTGCCCCTCTGGGATGTTCCAGTGCTCCGTGGGGGGAGGAGGGCAGCGGCAGGGCCAGGGGGGCCGCCGTGAGGAAGGCTCTGCGTGTGCTGGACTCCCCTGGCACTGCTGAGCCTGGCGGCAGGGAGCAGTGCGTGGCCTTGGGCTTGCTGGCTGCCAAGGAGGGCTCCTCACGCAGCCCCATGGCGCTGCTGGCGCCTGCCTGCCCAGAGGCCGGGCTGCACTTGGGGCTCTGCTGCGACCCCTGCAAGCAGCCTTGACCGCCTTCATCTTTCCTCCCTGCTCCCCTCCTGCCCTTACAGCCCCATGGACTCCAGAAAGTTTTGTTTTCCACGTTGGAGACGTGTTCCTTGGTGGCGCAATGAGCGCGAAGGGCAGTTGTGCCCCGGGGCCAGGTGTGCACGTCCTCAGCAGAGCCCTTGTGAGTTGGTGGTGGCCTGGGAGCCCCTGGTGCTGCTGGGCTCCTTCTCTTGTCCTGCCGCGCACCTTGCAGGCGCCATGTGCTGTGGCTGAGAGCAGCCTTGTTGCGGCTCCTGCACTGCTGCCCCTGCCACGGCTTTCTAGGGCTGCAGAGGGCAGAGCAGCCACAAATGTGCCCTGAGCAGCAGCAGGGACCTGCAGCTGCTGCAGCTCTGCCCAGCACTGGGCTACAATGCTCACTTGCTAACGGAGGTGAATTCCCAGCCCTTGGGTAGGGACAGGAAAGCCAAGGGCAGACGGAGCAGGAGATCTCCCCGATGCCGTCGGGTGTTTCCCTCGCGCAGAGGAGAACCCTCCAAAAGCAAGCAGCTCAAGGCCTGCCACCGAAGTGCTGGAGCCCAGAGGAGCTCCTTGCTGCTGGCCAAGCTTGCTTGCTGGCATGCCGCAGTGCCCCTGCGAGGCAGAGCGCAGCTGCTGGGAAGGGGCTGGCGCCAGAGGTGCGCGCAGGGCTCTGGGTGTCTCCCGAGCAGCCGCAGGGCTGGTGGCGCGGGGAATTGTCGGCAGGCATTTGGCTGCTGCCCCGGGAATGCTGGAGGGCGAGTGTGAAGCAGAGCAGTGTTCCCTGCAGGGAGGCGCGAGCAGAGGGCTGGGCAGCCAGCTCAGCAGCGTGGCTGTGAGGGCAAGTGCTGGGAGCCCCCTTGCCTGCGCGCATGACGCCTGCAGAGCCCAGGCGTGCGCAGTGCCCCTGGCGGCAGGAAAGGCGCTGGGAAGCCCTTGGCCCTCGCAGGCTGCTTGCAGAGAAGCTGCGGCTCCTCTGCCTCAAAACTCGGGTGTAAGGGCCCTTGCTAGCAATGTGTTTATTCTCTGTGCTGGTACTGCCCTCCCTCAGGTTGTATGCTGTTATGTTCCCCTCAGACTCTCTGAATTATTGAAATGCAACAAGAGTGCAGGTGGATGCGCAGTAACCTCAGTCAGACAGGGTGTCGTTACTCCAGCAATAATGAGGGAGTTGATGGTACGCCCTCCTAAAACACACCCATGTGGATTGAAGCTGAAACTGAAACCGTGAGGAGATGCACAGGGGGAATCCCTATGATTGCCAGAAGTGTTACCCCATGTTGTGAAATGTGCACAAAGAATAATCCCAATAGTCAAAGGAAACCTCCTTCTCGGGAGGTGAAGAGAGCTTCTGCACTTGGGGATGACCGGCATGTTGATTTTTGATTGTCTTGGACATATGGAGTTAACCTGACACATTCTGAGGATGCCCTGATGCCTTCCCATGTCCTGCCAATAACGCAAGGGAGGTGGTAAAAAGAGTTGTCCTTTTAATTAATCATAGCTAGATTTGGAGTACCAGAAGAGTAGCCCAAGGATTCCTCCTGATGAAGGGCCTTATTTTATGACAAGAATCTTGCAAATTAAAAGAGAAGATTTGTCACATTAGTCTCCTGTAGGGAAACTCTATCAGGTCCCTGAGTTCCTAGGAGAAATGCAGACTTGGAGTCGCCCTTAATTTCTTTCCGAAAAACTTTGGCAGATCTTTGGTGTGCATTCGCTCTCAATACTCCAGGACATCTTTATCAGTCAGGAGATTTCATCTAGGGAAAAGCTTGGAATTCAGAGCCACTGAAGGAGAAGTGGAAAGGACCTTTTCAAATATTTTTAAAGTGCACGCTGCTGTAAAGGTAAAGGATATTGAACCATGGGTTCATTACACAAGGACAAAAGCGGCACCCAGGCATTAGTGCAAGCCTAGTAGGGAGCCCTTGCGTATGATATTGAGCAGCACTAGAAACTGGAGACCTAGGAAGGCTGGGTGCCAAAAGAGGGAACCGCACCATTGCTAGGCTTAAGTACTCTGAGAGCATCATGGGGAGAGCAGGAAGGACAGAAGTGGGTCAAAGAGATTGTTGAATTTAAATCCAATGGCACAAGGGCAGTATGGAAGGATGTGAGCAGCAGAAATCACATGAGTATAATCATATTAAGCAGAGGCTTTAAGGGAGTCTGAAATGCTTTTGAGATATGTTGGCTGGAGGCATCAAAGCTGGAATACTGTTTCCATGCAGGATGGGCAAATCCTTCCTTTAATTCAGATGAAGGACCAGACAATAAGTTTTGCTACCATCTGGGAATACCCTTTAGAGGAATAAAAGGACCACGGTTTGTAGCCCAGCATGGATCTCTGGAGGAATGTTGTATCTCTGTCAAGGTGAAGCAGCCAAGAATTGAAGCTACCTGAATTAAATACTTCTGTTGGACGCAGGCTGACACAAGAGATCCCTGGCGTTATGCTCACCGTGCATATTGCTCTTTCGGATAGAAGGAAAGCCACTCTCTACTACTGCAGGGAAATCCTTGGAGCGCTTCCTCTCCAGGGTGTGATAAATTGATCTTTTCAGTGCCTGGGAAGAGCATGTGGGTCCCCAGAGATGGGCAATGGCCACCACACAGCTGTCATATGCGAATGAAAGTATGCCAGTAACCTGTGGGGTTACTTACACTGTACCCAGCTTCGAAGAGGATCCCTCTTCAGCACCAATGTTGGAGAAGAATTAGGAGAGCCCTTGGGAATGAAGAAGGTCATTGGCAGGGACCCAGGACTTGTGTTAAGACAGGCTGGGGATGATGCTGCAAAATCACCTCACCCTAGATCTTTTCCTAGCTCAGGAGCATGGAGTCTGTGGGTATCTGAAATTAAATGTGGATCACTGTTGTATTTACATTCCTAATGTCACATAAAGCAGATTCAAAATGTGGCATCACAGGCCCAAGATCTTCAAAAAGATATGAAAACATCTTGGTTAAACACACTTTTAAGGGAAATGGGATCAATTGACTTCAGTGGATGGTTGTGGTCTTTGCTCGAGACCATTCTATCTTTAATTATTTTGATAATCAAAGCTTGTGTAATGCTTCAATGTGGCCCGTCTATCATGGTATGCTGTTCTCGATGGTGCTGCAGTAGGAAGCAAAAGTATTACCGGCATTATCCAGTGTAGGTGAGACTCCCCAAGAGATCTTCCTGTGGAAGCGTCAAGGGGGGAAATGTCAGGAGAAGCCCCAGACAAGAATGCACCTAAGGACATAATTTCCGCTGCTGCTGCTAGTACTTCATGAGAGTGTACAGACAAAAGAGTAAACAGCGGTTGAAGACGAAGATAAGGAGTGCTGTATCTTCAAGAAACCATCTGAAACTGGGCAATTACACCAGAATTCATAGAAAGGACCCAGAAAGATGACCACCAGGGCTCCCAAAAGACCACCTGGGAGAACCGAACAGACAGAGCCCGCATGCACATGACAGTGTGGCATATTATCATTAGTTCCAGGGAAGAGGATGATTATGTATGACCATGCCATGAAATTTAGTGTATATGTAGATGATAGAGAAATACGCGTTGCGGTTAATGGAACTTACAGTGTGCATGCTAGGAGGAGAGATTCCCCCATGCACCGAGCACGGCGAATATATGATGCCTGCTTTTTAATGCTGCCTTGGTGTTAAGGTGTTCTTTATTCCAACATTTTGGTAACAGTGCCAAACAGAGCTCAACGACTAAATGAAATCAGCACAGTAGCTTTTGCTTATCTTTTCAGTCAGAACATAACTATTTACTCCACATTGAGCAGAAAACCTAGTAGCAATCGATGCAATTACCTGGCAAACTTAGAAGGTTCTGCAATAAAAGTCACAATGATGAGTACAAGTGGCCTGTTAAATAGAATGAAACTGATGCATTTACACAAAAGTGCAGATATGATAGGCAAGAGAAGCTCTCAAACAGGAGCACTGCTTTGACCTGGTAAATGCTAGCACATTTCTTCCTGAATGTGCAGGGCTCTCTCATCCTTGCAAGGCCTTATCTTAGCGCAGGGTCCCAGGTTAAGGGGAGGTGAGGGATTCTCACGGTCCAGCCCCAGGAGTTGGTCACGTGTCATTCCTGACCCCTCTTCAGCTTTTCAGTGCTAGGCCCTGTCATTTATATCGTTAGAAGGAAGAAGACATAGCTGTGATATGGTCATCCTCATGAGGTGATCATGAGGATGATCAGAGTCTTCATGCAGGTTGCGTAAGATTCTCCGCTCCTTGCACTGCGAGCGAGTCGAGTTGTGCACTGTCAGCGGGTGCCTCTGCAAGACTTTCCAGTTCCCTATTTGAGCAGTCCTTGAAAAATACATGTGATTTTCAACATGTGTCCTTGCCACATCAGCACCTGTTTGTGACTTTTTCAGATGTTAATACTTCACTCACCCCTTCCATATGTATTGATGGAGGGAGGAGGTTGAATAGGGCAGGTGGATTAGCCTGGGCCTGGGGAAAAAGGTAGCTGTTGCCATTTGCATATAATGCATGGGTTTTGTGGACAGCTTTTTAGTAGGGTAATGCTGCTAGGGGAAACGTGTGAGTAGCCGTGGTGCCTGTGTTGGGAAGGGATGCAAGGAAGCAGGGGCAATGTTTGGGGGCTTTCCTAAGCAGCAGTGGCTAGTGATTTTAGCAGTGAGGCCAGGGGTTTTTGAGCAGTGATTGAGCAAGGTGACCATGCTAGTAGGAAGGTGTGAGAAGTGTGGTGTAATGGTTGGGAGGGAATGGAGCAGAGGAAACAAGTGTTGTGAGGCTGCCCTCCTCAGAGAGAGTGAAGATTTTGTTCTGTCAATCGTTTACATGTAGATCCCCCTCCCTGGTGCACATGTACAGCATGAATGAAGGGCTGTGGATGAAGGATGTGTGGATGAACCATGCAGCTTCCTGAATGCATGAAGGAAGCATGCAGCAGCATGAATGAAGGGCTACCATCTCTACCTGCACTTAGATGAAATCACTGCCCCAGAAATGTCTTCTCAAGCAGACTCCCTTAAGGAACTGGGGCTCGGGCCTGCATGGTTGCTCTCTGTGATGCCCTAGAACAGCAAGTGAACAATCTTTGTCATGGTGAGCTGTAGAGTTCCTTGGATGAGGATAGCCAAGGCTATTGTAGGTATCAGATACTTACCATGTGTAGGATGTAAGAAGCCACAACCTGTGTCTTGGGCACTGCAGGGAGATGTTGTCTAGGGCACAGTGACAGCTTGAGAGCTGCCCCATGTTGGGACTGAGGCTTCTTCCCCTTAAGTCAACCCCAGAGCCACATGTGAAGGGAAATCCTCAAGGGACATCTTTGCTGCCCTCTCCTTCCCCTAATGGGCAGTGGGTGGTTGGAGAACGGTGTGGATGGCAGAGCTCAGAGAATTGTGCTCATGGCTGCTGAGTCCAGTTGAGGCCTGTGGCCAGTGCTGTCCCCCAGGGGGTCAGTGCTGGCTCCGCTGCTGTTCACCTGTTTGCTCAGTGCCTTGCAGGAGGTGACAGAGTGCCCCCTCAGGCCGTCTGCACATGAGACAACGCTGGGCGCCGTGTGCGACACTGCGGAGGGCTGCGCTGCCATGGAGAGGGACCTGCCGAGGCAGGAGAGCTGGGCAGAGAGGGACCTCCTGAGACTGAGGAAAGGCAAGTGCAGGGTCCTGCACTGGGGGAGGAATAACCTTGAGGCTCCAGTTCAGCCTGGGGGTGGAGCTGCTGGAAAGCAGCTCTGTGGAGAGGGGTTTGGGAGAGCTCTGCTTGACGGCAGGTCAAGCAGGAGGCAGCAGTGTGGCCTTGTGTCGAAGATGGCCAAAGGGATGCTGGCTGCATTGGGAGGAGTGTTGGCAGCAGGTGGAGGGGGGTGTCGTGCCCCTCTCCTCAGCTCTGCTCAGGCCACACCTGGACTCTCGTGTGCAGAAATATTGTGGGCTGCCCAGGACAAGAGGGACGTGGAACTTGCAGAGAGCAACCAGCGTAGAGCCACAAAGATGATGAATGACATGGAGCATCTATCTTATGAGCAAAGACTAAGCGAGCTGGACCTGTTTATCCTGGAGAAGAGAAGAGTGAGAGGGGAACTTATCAACAGGTACCAACACCTGAGGGGAGGATGTAAAAAGGAGAGGGTCAAACTCTTCTGGGTAGTGCCCAGCAATAGGCCAAGGGCTAAAGGGAACAAATTGCAACACAGTTTCAGTGTGTACAAATTGCAACACAGTTTCAATGGGTACAAATTGCAAGACAGTTTCAATGTGCATAGGAGGAAGAGCTTTTTGGCTGTTAGGGTGACAGAGCACTGGAAGCGGGTGTCCAGGGAGGTAGTGCAGGCTCCTTCTTTGGAGATCTTAAAAACCCTCACGGGTGTGATCCTGTGCAAGGTGCTCTCGGCGTCCCTGCTTATGCAGGGGGGTTGGTCTGATGATCTCGAGAGGTTCCTTCCAAGGTCAAGCCCGGTGTGACTGTGTGAGCCGGGAGGGCTCCGCGGGCACCCAGGGCGGCAGCGATGTTGGAAGGGCAGCGGCGGGTTTTGGCAGCCGTAAGGCCTCTTCTCCCGTGGCACCGAGTCGTCGCCATGAGCAGAGGCAGCAGCTGTGAGACGGCCCTGGGAGGACGGTGGCAGCACCAGGCGTGTCCCTAGTGCTCCATGTGGCCACACGCCCTGCTCCCTGTGGCCGCTGCAGGCCTTACACAGAGGGCTCCTTGGCAGGCTCCTCCCGGGAAGAGGATTGGGGTGGCTGGAGGCCAGAGCTGCCTGGCAAAGTGCTCGGCCACCAGAGGAAGGCGCCTGTGCTCCCTTCAGGTGGGGTTTGCGTGGTGGCATATGAGGCCTCGCCGTGGGGGGACACGTGGCTGGCGGCTGCGAGCAGGGCCCAGCTGCACAGCGGTGCCAAGGTGCCCCCAGGCAGGCGGGCGCTGTCCCTGGAAGCTGGTGCCTGGCACAGAGCAGCGCTGGGAGACGCTCTGCCCCGGTGCGGCCCTGCCACGCGGGGCCCATGTCGTGGCAGCTCCTGCCTCCTCTGCGCGGCAGGGAGCTTGCAGCTTGCTTTGCTGCGCTCTGAGCCCTGCGCACAGGGACGGCCCCTTGGCAAGGGCGGCTCCTCCGGCCCAGCGCTCGCATGCAGTGCTCAGCACGGGCCTTCCCGGAGCTCTTTGTGCTGGAAATGGCAGGTGGACTAGGACAGGGAAATGCTGGGAAAGGCTGTAGGCAGCGCAAGGACACAAGTGTCACACAGTTGGAGTTGAGCAAATTGGCCTTGTGCAGGAAATGGCAGAGTCACCGTGGAGCTGGAGGACCTTCCTTGGAGACCTGGTCCCTGCTCCCGGGGATGCCGAGGGACAGAGCAGCCTCCATCGTGGTCCCCAGCACGGGGCCCTTCCTGGCAGCCGCCGATTTCTGCCCCGGCTGCCTGCGGGGACACTGCCCCCCGTGACGCGGTCCCTGAGCGTGTCCAGCCCTGCGGGGCCCTGTGTCCCCAGGGGCTCGTGGAGCTCGGCCCTGCATCTCCAGGCCCCGTGTCCCTGGGGTGCGACAGCTTCCCTTTGGCTGTGGCTTGGGCCCTGCGGGGACACGTTGTGTGCGGCACCCGGAGAGCTGAGAGCTGCCCCGCGCTGGGGCTGGGGCTCCTTCCGCTTTGGGCATCCCCAGGGCCACGTGTGAAGGGAAGTCCTCGAGGGACCTTTTTGCTGGCCCTGCCCTGCCCCTGCTGTGAGAAATCCTGGGGCTCGACACACACCTGCAGTGGGGATGATTTTTGTGCCTGAGCTCGCTTGGAAACAAGACGCAACACTTAAACAATGATACAGGAATATATATTTAAACAACAACAACAAAAATAGCAATATAACCAACAGTAACAACAACAATAAAAAGAACAACAAGATCATCAACAATAACAACAATAATATTAGGAACAATGTAAACTACAACAAATGCTACTATGAAATTCTGTAGAATAAAATCCAAAACTAGTTTATCGGTGTCGCCCCTGGACCCAGCGCTTGCTGGCAGCAGCCAGAGTGAAGGGGAGCTTGTCCTGCAAGGGAAAAGGAGGCGTGAGCAGGGCCGAGGAGCGGCTCGGGGGCTCCCGTGGAGCAGAGGCTCCTTGGCGGCTGCGCGGGCTCTTTGGCAGCAGCGCTGCCGTCATTGGTGCCCTGGCAGAGGCTTGGCGTGGCCAGCGCAGCCCAGAGGCCGGCAGAGGGGCTGAGGCAGCAGGTGCCCAGGCCTTGGGCGCTCCTGCGCCCTGTGCAGCTCTGCCCCGGCGCCGCGGCCCGCCAGAGCGCCCGCACTCCTGGGCCAGGCTCCCGCGCGGCTGCTCCCCAAAGGCAGCGCGGAGCAGCGCCAAGGGGCCGGGCACAGCCCCAGCTCTGCCCGTGCAGCCGCCAGCAGGGGCCATACCTGGGGGCTGCAGCCGGAGCTCTCCCACTCCATGGGCTCTTCTGGGCTGCAGCCGACCAGGCCGCTGCTCCCCATCTCCTGGAAAAGAGCAGGAGACCTTGGTGGGGCCAGTGCGTGGGAAAGAGGAAGGACAAGCGCGTGCAGGGGCTGCGGGGGTTGTACCTGGCTGCTGCCGTAGCTTTGCCACTCCATCGGCTGTGGCTCGTTTGAGGCAGTCCCTCCATTCAAGCAAGGAGTCTGCAAGAGAGAAGGAGGCGTTTGCAGGGCAGCTCCCCGAACCAGGGCTCTCTTGCCCCATGACCTCTCCTTCTGCAGCTGGAAGCGGGAAGGGACCCGGCCCAGCCCCAGCTCTCCCTGTGCAGCCGGCAGCAGGGCCAATACCTGAATGCTGCAGCTCCAGGTCTCCCAGTCCATGGGCTCCTCGTCTGTGCAGCAGGCCACGGTGTTGGTGCTGGGAGCCTGGAAGAGAGCAGGAGAGCTTGTGGGGACGGTGATGGTGTCAGCGCTGGCTCTGTGCACGGGGCCTCGTGTACCCTGCGTGCGCGGGGCAGGCGGTGCACAGAGCCAGGGCGCCAGGCTCAGGCAGCAGCCCCCGAGGCCTTGGCCGCTGCTGGCCCTGGTGCAGCTCTGCCCCAGCACCCAGGCCTGCCAGAGCTCCCTGGCACCTCTGCCACCAGCCCTGCGGCTGCTCTCGCAGAGCCAAGCGCCAGCCATCCCCGCGCAGGCACAGTACCTGTCCACTGCACCCTGAACTCTCCCAGTCCATGTCCTCCACTATGGAGAGGTTCATTTTTTAATGCCTGCAGTGACTGCAAGAGAAAAGGACTCGTTGTCATTTGCATCCCCGAGAGCAGGGGTCTCTGTCCCAGGAGCCTCTTGGCGTCTCCGTGCACGGGAGCGGTGGGGCCCGGAGCAGGCAGTGCTGGGCCTGCCCGCAGCAGCCTCCTTGCCCCCGGCAGCCCCTTTGGCAGTTGTGGAGCCCAGTGGCAAGTGGAGGAGAGAGAAGGGCCATGTGAGAGGTGTGAGCGCCAAGGGGCGCGCGGCGGCTTTGGGGCCTCCCCTGGAGGCGTCGCGCAGGCTGCCCTGGAGCCCCGCAGCTCCCCTGCATCTTGTGGGCAGCACGGGTGGCCCCCGGTGCTGCGCGGCCCTGCTGCTCACCTGGCCTTGCGTCTGCGTGGCCAGCGCTGGGGCCACTGCTCCACGGAGCCCTGGGAAGCATCGGTGTTCCCGTGGCGATAACTGCCCCTCTGGGATGTTCCACTGCTCCGTGGGGGGAGGAGGGCAGCGGCAGGGCCAGGGGGGCCGCCGTGAGGAAGGCTCTGCGTGTGCTGGACTCCCCTGGCACTGCTGAGCCTGGCGGCAGGGAGCAGTGCGTGGCCTTGGGCTTGCTGGCTGCCAAGGAGGGCTCCTCACGCAGCCCCATGGCGCTGCTGGCGCCTGCCTGCCCAGAGGCCGGGCTGCGCTTGGGGCTCTGCTGCGACCCCTGCAAGCAGCCTTGACCGCCTTCATCTTTCCTCCCTGCTCCCCTCCTGCCCTTACAGCCCCATGGACTCCAGAAAGTTTTGTTTTCCATGGTGGAGACGTGTTCCTCGGTGGCGCAATGAGCGCGAAGGGCAGTTGTGCCCCGGGGCCAGGTGTGCACGTCCTCAGCAGAGCCCTTGTGAGTTGGTGGTGGCCTGGGAGCCCCTGGTGCTGCTGGGCTCCTTCTCTTGTCCTGCCGCGCACCTTGCAGGCGCCATGTGCTGTGGCTGAGAGCAGCCTTGGTGCGGCTCCTGCACTGCTGCCCCTGCCACGGCTTCCTGGGGCTGCAGAGGGCAGAGCAGCCACAAATGTGCCCTGAGCAGCAGCAGGGACCTGCAGCTGCTGCAGCTCTGCCCAGCACTGGGCTACAATGCTCACTTGCTAACGGAGGTGAATTCCCAGCCCTTGGGTAGGGACAGGAAAGCCAAGGGCAGATGGAGCAGGAGATCTCCCCGATGCCGTCGGGTGTTTCCCTCGCGCAGAGGAAAGCCCTCCAAAAGCAAGCAGCGCAAGGCCTGCCACCAAAGTGCTGGAGCCCAGAGGAGCTCCTTGCTGCTGGCCAAGCTTGCTTGCTGGCATGCCGCAGTGCCCCTGCGAGGCAGAGCGCAGCTGCTGGGAAGGGGCTGGCGCCAGAGGTGCGCGCAGGGCTCTGGGTGTCTCCCGAGCAGCCGCAGGGCTGGTGGCGCGGGGAATTGTCGGCAGGCATTTGGCTGCTGCCCCGGGAATGCTGGAGGGCGAGTGTGAAGCAGAGCAGTGTTCCCTGCAGGGAGGCGCGAGCAGAGGGCTGGGCAGCGAGCTCAGCAGCGTGGCTGTGAGGGCAAGTGCTGGGAGCCCCCTTGCCTGCGCGCATGACGCCTGCAGAGCCCAGGCGTGCGCAGTGCCCCCGGCGGCAGGAAAGGCGCTGGGAAGCCCTTGGCCCTCGCAGGCTGCTTGCAGAGAAGCTGCGGCTCCTCTGCCTCAAAACTCGGGTGCAAGGGCCCTTTTGAGTAATGTGTTTATTCTGGCTGCCCCTGAGGTACTGCCCTCCCTGAGCACTCGTCTTGCTCTGGCTTGTCCGTCCCCAGCCTTGCATGCAGGGTTCTCTTCATGGTCTGTCTCTGAGAAGGGAATTTCAGAGATAATGGACAGAGCAGCTGCCTGGAATCCTGCTGACCCGTGGAGGGGATGGGGTCTCATGTACTTCCTGGTCTTGCTTTAAGTTTCCAGTTCTGGAGAACAAGGTACTTATGAGTCTGACAAGGGGGAAACGAGGGGCTCCTGCCTGCCTTCCCGTGTGCTCTCCACATCTTACGTGCAGTTTTGTCAGAGGAACGGGAGCAGATGAGCTGAATGTTCCTCTGCAGCTTCTTCAACTTCTAGTTCACCCTCTGAAATCCTGGCCATTCCCAGAAGGATGATACACGGGAGCTGTGTTGTTTTCTGACACCCCTGGATTCTCCCAGAGGAGTTGTCCTTCCTTCTGGCCTTCCATGCTCCTGCCTCGCATTGCTCCCATGTCCGGGGCTGGGCTCTCCTGCCACCCGCCTTGCACAGTTCTCTGCTGAAGCTGCTGCAGGCAGAGGCCGCTCACGCTGCTCTCCTGGCTGCTGCACCCTCTCCACAGCGCTTTCTGCTGAGCTGTTTTGTAAGGCTCTTGTCTTGGCATGACGTTTTTGATCCAAGGCCTCCTGCAGGGTCTCCCGGGCATTACTGACAAAGGTCTCAGCACACTCTTTCACCTCTGAGCGGAGGTGCTGAATCATGTGCGGTCAGTGTGCATGAGCTGTGTGTGAGCAGCTTGCTGCTGAGCAGATGGGAGCTCTGTGGGTTGTTCAGTCTGTTGATGGTTGCGAGGTCGCTATGTGCAGCAGCTTGTCCTATGTAGAGAGCTGCTCCTTGCAGCTGTGGAAGATGAGGATATGGATGGGTGCCTTCTCTTGTGCCTGGGGTGCCTGGGAGAGGGTGTTTTGGGCCAAAGCTGCTCTCCTCCTTTCCCCTGCCTTGGTCATGTTGCAGGTCAGGTGCTGCTGGTGCTTTGCATCCAAGGCCCAGGGTATCCCTGTGTTCCAGGCTGCTGGAAGGAGTGGACATCATGCCCCGCTCAGGACACTTGTGGTTCCTTCAGGAACTGAGGATGCCCTCTTGGTCTGTCTCCCAAAGCAAGAGCCATGCAGAGATGCAGCAGATCCAGGGCACCTTCTCTGGGGGAAGCTGAGGAGAGGGCTAAAGCAGTGAAGCAGGACTGGGGCGAGCGTGTGCGTGAGGGCTGGTCCCTGCAGGTGGTCATTGGCCGCAATGAGCCAGGCTGTTGGGCACTCAGCTGCTCCCCGTGTGCCGCGCGACTCCCGCTGGCCCTGGCACTGCTGCCTTCCAGCTCATCGGCTGTGGCAGACGGTGCAGCTTGGGATGGAACAGCGCTCTGCCATGACCTTGAAGGACCAGTGTATGCTGCTCCTCCCTTCGCTATTCCCATTCAAAACTTACTTCAGGGAGCAATTGGAGATGGCATGGAGTCAGCTGATTACTGGCATCTGCAAGGCCACGAATCCATAGCTGATGGGATAATCTTGTGTGTAATTAGATAGATTGTTGGCTCATTTAGCAACCGTCTTTGCATGCTTTTTGCAAATAAGGAATTATATCCAGGACAGTACAGTATATAAGTTGTATCTGATGCTCAATAAAAGGTCTTTGGTATATTACACTGGAGTCCGTGCACATCATACGCTGCGGATGGAGCCCAATGTGGGGCATCAATAGTCAGGAAGTTTACGAAGTGCGAACCCATTAGCGCAGCCCAAGTGAACCACGAACGGAGCAGAAAGAGCTGCAGTGTGCACCCATCGCATAATTACAGGTGAGCGGCCTGGGAACCCTGGGAGGTGGAATGTCTCAAGAGCAGAAACACAGCCTGGATGTGCTGCAGCGCATGATGTGCAAGCAGAACCGGGAAGTCTCCAGGAAACACCTAACAACTCTGTTGGAATGGATCCGGGATAAGGTACCTATCTTGCCAAAAGAAGGCCCATTCCAGCGAGAGGTGTGCGAAGATCTTGGAAAGCGCCTGAAGGAGGCGATGGCAGATGGTGATGCAGCCACAAGAAAACGTGACCACCTGGTGGCAGATTATGCTTACACTGAAGGTGGTGCGGGCCCCTCCGAGTGATAAGACTGACCAGAAAGAAACACCAGCACCGTGAGCACCACCATATGAGGGGGTGGCTGACCCCCCGAGTGATGATCCGTTTGACCTTGGCCCTGAGGGCCCGGAGGAAGAACAACAGCTTCAAGTGTGGTGGAGACCTGTGACCTTCACCCATGACCAGGTCCTCAGCACAGTCATCACCTACGTACTGACCGTGGTGGATGTCACCACTGAGAAGGTTTAGCCCATGGTAGCCCTGGGAATTAACACCATCGAATCTGTGCTCTAAACACCCCCGTCCCCCTCTCTCCCCCATTCCCCGGACCACTCAATGTGGGCAAGTGTGTCTGATAAAAAGTGGTAAAACATGGCAATTGATAGATTTAGAAGCCTGTGTTTTAGTATCGGGGCTGGAGTTGATATGCGAAGATGATGCCCTTAAGGCGAGCGATGTTTGCCTTGATACCAGGGACGGTGTGTGCCATTTTGACATCAATCCATAGAGTAATAATAAAACCGCATGAGATTATGTAGGTAAAGGATGCGTGTGTTTTAGAACAATGTGTAAATATGTGTTAATTAATGAAATTTATAATCAGACTGTGTTTAATGACTCTAATACGTGTGCTTGCAATGTAGTTATTGTAGTTATCCTGGTGCTGTTTATTTGCCGTTGGCTAAAGATGGCTTTGTGGTATTAAATACAGAATTCTTCTCGATGCAAGCTGCTCTGGCTGATTATTTAAATGAGATACATCATACCCTCCCATGACATAAGCTATAACATTCCCTCTCTCAAATTGCATTGCAGCCAAGGAACCGATGTGTTCCTGTTGCCATTAGAGGTGCACGCACAGTGTTTCTGGACGGATCAGACAAAACACGTAGAGCTGTGGTTGTATGGAGACAAACAGGTTCATTAGACTGACAATCATCTCTTTTAATGGTTCACCCTGGCTGCTGCTGGGCCCAGAGACGCCGTCATGAACCTGGTGTGGAAATGTTTCTTTCTCGATTTTTCAAGCAGTGTTTTTTGTTGCTTATGTTCTTGTTGATGTTCTTGTTATCGTTAAGGAGCTTGTTCTTATTTGCATTCTTAATTTTTCTCAATCATCTTATATTTATGCTATTAGTTTCAATCTCCATTCCTGTGTCGTAGCTGAAGCGTCATGTGTTCTTTCCCAGCCAGCTCAGCCCCAAAAATCATCTCCACGGCCGCTGGGGATTATTATTATGATAATGATTATTATTTTATTTCTTCTTCTTCTTCTTCTTCATTAGTTTTATTTTTATTATTTATTTTTATAATTATCATGCTTCCTCTTTTTATTATTTTTCTCATTTTCCTCTTTCTCTCCACCCCTAATCCCTCCCGCTCCCCTCTCCCCTCCGCCCCGCCCGTGTTTCCATGGCGACAATCAAGGCCGTGGCGCGACCGCCCCCGGGGTGTCCGTGGGGAGCGCGGGGGCGGGGCCACCGCCTCCCGGTGCCTCGCGGTTCCGCCCCGCCCCGCCATGGAGGGGAGGGGCGCACTGCGCATGCGCGCACGCCCCCCCACCCCGGGAGGACTCACTCCGTCCCCCGCCCCGGCTGCGGCTACCGAGAGGGTGCTTGCGCAGTGGGCAGGAGCCGCAATCCCCGCCCCCGCGCACGCGCAGTGCCCTTCCGCCATGAGGCGCCCCCGGCGCAGCCGCGAGCCGAGAAGCGGCCGCGAAAAACGGCCGAAAAACGGCCGAAAAACGGCCGAAAAAGAGCCAAAAGCGCGAAGATAAGGAAAGCGGACGAGGCCTCCAGCCACGGCATTTTGGCGGAAAAGAACCATGCCAAGCTAGTAAAGTCGTGGTGGTGGTGGGGTTCCCCAGCCTATACTGGTATCTGGGGTTATTCCTCCCCAGGTGCAGAACCTTGCACTTGGCCTTGTTGAATTTCATGAGGTTTTTCACCGCCCACTTGTCCAGTCTATCCAGGTCCCTCTGGATGGCAGTGCAGCCCCCTGGGGTATCAGCTACTCCTCCCAGTTTGGTATCATCAGCAAAGGTGCTGAGGGAGCGCTCTGTGCCTTCATCCAGGTCATTGATGAATAAATTGAACAGGGCTGGAGTGAGGACTGACCCCTGAGGGACCCCACTAGCTACAGGCCTCCAACTAGACTCTGCACCAATGATCACCACCCTCTGAGCTCTGCCATCCAGCCAGTTCCTAATCCACCTCACTGTGCACTCATGTAGCCCACACTGCGGAGCTTGCCCAGGAGGATGTTGTGAGGGACGGTGTCAAAAGCCTTGGTGAAGTCAAGATAGACGCTCTCCCTTCATCTATCCAGGCTTCTTCTCTTGTCCCTGGGGCCTGGGACTCTAAAGACCTGCCCTTGGTACACACCAAAGCAAAGAAGGCATTCAGCAACTCTGCTTTTTCTGTGTTATTCGTAACCAGGCGCTGGTGAGGCCGCACCTTGAATACTGTGTTCAGCTTTGAGCAACAGCGCTCACACACACCAGAACACACTGAGCAACAGCACATACACTGGAGTGGTCATTAAATTCTAAAAAAAAAAAAAAAAGGAAGCAAAGAAACAAACAAGCCTCAACAGAGCGTCTTGGCTCCAGGCAAGCCCTGTGACCTTCCTTGTGCAGCGGGTGGCAGAAGAGAGAATTAGTTTTCTCAGCAGTGTCTGACGAGACCTCTTTTCTCCTCACCAGCATTGAGATGGAGGTCAGATGGTGAAAGGTCCCCTTGTGCCCCAGGGGTAGTGGGACATTTAAGAGAGGTTCGAGCCTCCCTGCAGGACCTTCCTGCTCTGCCCTGCCCGTGTTTCTCCCCTGAGGGCCAAGTGCTCCACACAAAATCTGTGTGTCTCCAGGGACAGCGCAGGGCAGGTGCTGGGGATAGAAAGAGAGGTGCCTGCCATTGCCCACCCTGCCCTTCCCCAGGAGAAGACGCAAACCCTGAGGACAGCAGGTGCTTGCTCTTGTCCTGGGCTGACTGGAGAGGGCAGGGGAGTCTACAGCTTTTCTTCCTCTTTCCCTTGTGTTTTTGGATCTAGCAGAGCAAGTGGTGCTTTACAGCAAATGCAGAGTGTGCCAGTCTGCTCTGCACTGTCTGGGGTTACTGGAGGAAGAGGGCACTCGGCCTCACACAGGAAAATGCTGGTTCCTGCAGTAAAGGAGTTTCCCCTCTCACCTTTCTGTCCCCCAAAAAGAAGAAAAGAAAAAGAAAACAATAAAATAAACCCAGCACTCAACCTGGAGAAAGAGGAAGGCCTTTACTGCTGGAGACGGCTCTACAAAGCGCTAAAGTGGTGGCACAATCAGGGGACAGGAGGCACTTGAGTTGTGGAGCTGTCCTTTTGCTGCGGGAGATGCCAGCGGGGATGCAGAGCACTTGCAGGCCTTGGGTGTGCAGCACGGTGGCGTTGGCACATTGGGGCCAGCTCTGCCCAGCAGAGTCACCTCCTGGCAGGAGGGTGACACCTCTCCCACACTCGGCAGAGCCAGCGACCGAGCGCTCCGAAGCAGGACCTTTGCCGTGGTGTGGTCAGGAGCAGGATGGTCTGTGCTGCCAGGCTGCGCACTGCGGGTTCAGCGTCGTTTTGCAGAGGCTGGAGGGCTGAGGTAGAAAGGAACAGAGCAGATAAGAGACTCCCGTATTTGCAGAGAGCCCTGTAATCCCCCCAGAACAGGGCTGCTCCCAGCCAGTTCTTCCCACAGTGAGGAGGGAGCACGAGGGAGCAGGGATCAGCTGCAGGTTGCTGGTCAGGAATGCCCCAGGTGACCCCCAAAGCCCCTTCCTGGCCCAACACAGCAGACAGGGCCTCGGTCGCCTGTGGCAGGGCAGGGAACTGGGGCTCCCTTCCAGGCTCCTCCTTCCCCCCTGGCAGGGCCAGCTGGCACGGCACTGCTCGCACTCACCCTTGCAGATCTCCTGCACCTTCTCCTCCTTCTGCCTCCCTTGCTGCCCGATGAGCCCTAGGCAAACACCGCCCGTCACCCCCGTAGTCCCCAGCACGGCCCTGGCAGCGCAGCTCCCGCTGGCCTTGCCAGCCTGGCCACGCGTCCTCCTCCCCTTGGGCAAGGCTGCCCCAGCACGGCCCCAGCGTGGAGGATGCAGGCAGGCAGCGAGGGCCTCGAGAGCCTCCTCGCAGCCCCTCCGTGTGCCCAGGGATGGCCCTGGCCTCGTGGCTCACCAAGGAACCTCACGGCGGCCTCCCGCACACACGCCTCCGTGTGCTGCAGGTAGCGCAGGCTGTGCTCAAGGTAGTGCTCCGCTCTGCTTTTGTCCTTGCGCACCTGGAGACAGCACAAGGCCATGGCTTGGCAAGGAGCCCTCCTGGGGAGCCAGCTCTGCCCCTTCTCCCCAGCCTGGGCCCAGGGACTCGGGCCTTGTGCTCACCAGGTGCTCCCCGATCTTCCAGATCTCCCCACTTCTGGCCAGTTCCTTGAGCTTCTCCCACTGCAGCAGGTGAGCAGCACTGGCGAGGGCTTCCTGAGAGGCCTGCAGAGCCGCAGAGAGCGCGAGATGCCACCACGGCCAGGACAAGACACCCTGTATCCCCCTCATGTGGGCAGGCCCCGGAGTCTTTCCCAGGCCCTAACAGGAACATGCTGCTTGGGACCAGCTCTGCCCCTCACTGAAGGCAGAGGCAGCTCCTGCCCGTTCCTGGGGACACGGGACATTGGCCCTCACGCTCACATGTCTTCCAGGGCGCACTTGTCCGCAGCCCATGCCTTAGTGCTCAGGCCCGCCCAAGCGATGTCAGCACTGCTTCCCCAAGGGCCTTCCCCGTACCTGGGCCACGCTCTGGATCCGCTCGCTCATGTGGAGGAAGAGCGGGACCAGGCTCCTGTGCACGAGCTCTTTCATGCCCTCTTTCCTGATGCCGGTCGTGGCGGCCAGCAGGTCTTTGAACAGGAAGATGGAGAGCTCTCGAACTGTGCTGTCCTCCTGCAGAGAGGGAGGAGAGGAGGGGAGGCCTCAGCAGTGATCCCAGGAACTGGTCATGACAGGAGGCTTTGCCTTTGTGAGGCCTCCTTCTCTCCAGGCGCGACTTTCCCCAGCCCTCCATAGGGGCGAGCTGGGGACAACCTCTGCGGATGCAGCCTGGACAGGGAGGGTTGTCGGCAGCAGCGGGACAAGGTCCCCTGGGCTCCGGCTCCCTCTGCCTCTGCCAGGAATTTCTAGGGCTCCGCCAGGGCCCCCGTGCAGAAGAGGCCCACAGGGAGGGACAGCCCTGGGGCACGGCCTCTGCCTTGCTCTCCAGCCTGCTCCTGCCTCCTAGCTCGTCTCTGCCCAGGCCAGGACAAGCAGCGCAGGGAGTCAAGCAGGAGACAGAGCAGCTGAGGCAGAAGCGGGGCTGGGGATCTAGTCCCACAGCCCAGGACCCCAAGGGCAGCACAGGGAATGGGCTGACGAGCAGAGGGCAGAAGGCCTCCTGACAGGCAGCAGGGCCTTTGGTGGGAGCTGCAAATCCACCTGCCCATGGGCACACGTGCAGAGGGACACACAGCACTCATAGCCACGCCAACAGAGCCCCAAACCCGCTGGGAGAGTCTCCGGCTCTCCCCCCAGTCTTACATCCTCAAAGTGTGGGAGAAGCTTCTCTGCCAGCCATGGGACAAAGGGATAGGAGATCTTCTGATCCAGGTGGCTGAAGAAGTTTTGCAGCAACACCAGGCTCTCCACACGCACATCCCTTCGATGGTCCTGCAGGCACTCCACGATGTCTTTAGTGAGGCCCCACATTTTCCTCCTCTGTGTGGAAGACACAAGTGCCTCGTGTGAAGCCAGGGCAGGCCCACAAGGGCCCTGGGTGCTGATTCCCCATGAGGGCTGCGGGGCAGGGCAGCCCTGTCCAAGGGCCCCTGGGCATGCCAGGGCCTCTCCATGGGGGAAGGCTGCTGCCTCCAGGCCAGGAGCCCTTCCCGAGGGCACCGCAGCCGTCGTCCTTGTGCAGCACAGCCAAGGGGCTGCCATGAAAGAGTCGGGGCCGACGAAGGGCAGCGGAGACCGGGGAGCAGCTCCCATCCCTCCTCATTGGCAGCAAAGGCCAAGGCCCTGGGGGAGCCAGCGCCTCCCGGGAAGCCCCAGGCTGCCAGCGCGGCTTCTCCCGGCTGCTGCCCTACTCACCATCTCCGGTCTCTTGCACAGCCTCCGGAGGCCCTGGAACGCCAGGCTGCGCATCTCCAGGCTCGGAGCCTGCGCGTAGCTCAACAGGAGCGTCAAAACGTCCCCGTCCATCTTGGCCACCTCATAGCACTCCAGCAGCTGAAAGGCAGCGCACGGTGAGAGCCTGGCAGAGCCGGCAGGACTACCTGCAGTGGGCAGCCCCGCATCCCAGCTCTCCTTCTGGCCAAGGGCGCCTGGCCCTCACAAAGGTCAGCGGAAAGGAGTCAAGGCCAGGGCCGTTGACCAACATTACCCAGAGAGCTGTTGATCAATGTTAAGGAGCCGTTAAGGAGCCATTGACAAACATTACCCAAAAAGCCAGGGACCCACATAACCCAGGGAGCCATTGACCAATATTATCCAAAGAGCAGTTGACCAACGTTATGCAAAGAGCATTGACCAACATTACACCCCGGCATGTGCCCAGTGTGAGCAGAGAGCTTTTAGAGGCCCCTCCGGACAGGCACCGTTCTCCATGAGGCCCACCTCGACATAGAAAGCCATGGCGGGCAGGTGATGGAGCTGGTCCTCTGGGCTCCTCAGCAGGCTGAGCAGCTGCCTGGAGATCCAGCAGCACATGGGTCTGCACGTGCCCCTCATCACTCTGGCAGGAGAAAGAAGGTGCTGTTGGTCCTGAGCCGAGCAGGCAAACCTGCTCTGAAATGGCTCAGCCCCCTCAGCTATTTCCCAGTGCAGGTCAAGGCAGGCATGGGCAGTGCTGGGCACATCGTGACTGCAGCCAGCGTGTCCCCAGGGCTCTCTGTGAGGGGAGCCCAGGCCCCAGGGGAGGGCACTCCAGGGCTTTGGGAGGGCAGCCCTCTTTCAAGGCATCCGCTCCCAGCACTCCCAACACCAACTGCTCCCCCAGCAGCTCTCACCGCTGCCATGGGGCAGGGAGCTCCCATGGCCGTTTAGCTGTGTTACTCCCTGCCACAAGCACTGTGGCTGCAGTCCCTTTCTTGGAGAGCTGGAGTTCCCCTCCCTCCCAAGGAAGGACATTTGTGACCCCGAAGCCGAGGCCGAGGTGCTGGGGGAGAGCAGGGCGTAAAGGGCTGTACCTGGCCAGCACAACGAGTCCCCTCTGAGATGACTCTTGCTGCAGCAAGAGCTCCCAGCCGCCGCTCTGCTCGACAGCCTGTGCCACGTCCCGATAGCCAGCAGAGCGGAGGAGACCTTGCATGGCCTCCACGGCGCACCTGCATGCGAGCAAAGCCCAGGTCACAGTGGCAGCCGGGCCCTGCCTCCGGGCCCAAGGCACAGCCGGGACGAGCGGGATGGAGCACCTGACGTGGCTGCTGGCGTGGGACTCATCCCGCTGGCTTTCCCGCTGCAGGGGATGGGTTTCCTGGCGGGTGAACTGGGCTGCGGAGAACAGCTGAAGGAGCAGCGCCAGGAAGAGCGGGCAGAATTCCGCCTCCACCGCCTGCGGGCAGACGGGCTCCTGCACGATGGCACGCAGGGCTCTCATTGCCTGCGGAAAACAAGCAGAGACACCTCAGCGCTGAGCAGGGCCTGTCGCAGTGCCGCAGCCCCACGGGAGAGGCTCAGCACAGCCCTGGGCCTCAGGAAATGGGACTGGGGGACAGGGTAGGACGGTGATCTCCTGAGCATGGCCAGCCTGGGTGTTGGTGCTCTGAGGGGCCCAAGCAGCTCTTTTCAGCGCTTTGTGCTGGCGCGTGGAGGGCTGGTGCTGGGCATGTTGCATCCATGGGCCCGGGGACGTCCCTGCAGGGCAGAGGGGCCCAGGGGGGCAGCTGGCAGCCTGGAGCAGAGTGAGGCCTCATCCCACAACTCACAGCCAGGGGAAGGACGCCGGCGTTGTCCGCCTCCCAGCTGGACAGCTCGTGCAGGGGCCACTTCTCCATCCAGCTGAGCAGGTTTCCCAGCACGTCTGCCGCAACGCGGGGCTCCTCCATGAGCACCTTCCACATGGTGCTGGCAGCGCTGCAGACCCGGAGGGCTGGGTCAGGGGCCTCCTCGGGCACGGCCGCAGCCTGGGCAGGCCCTGCAGGCGCTGCCCCCAGCCACCCCTCCATGCTGGCAGCCCCAAGGTCCTGGCTCTGCACCTTTGGGCCCGTCTCCCCATGTGCCATGCGCTCTGGAGGCTGACGAGCCCCGTACCTGTTGCAGAGCGGGGAGCAGCACAGCAGGCTCACGGTCACCTCGTCAGGGTAGGAGCGGGCGAGCAGGCAAAGAGTCCTGTTCAGGGTGACCCGCGCCGACGACTCCCTGACGTCCCTGGTGTTCTGGTGCAGGCACCGAACAACCCGTGGCACCTGGCAGAGGTGGCGGGGAGAGGGAGGTCACTACCAGAGAGCAACCACTACCCCAGCTCCCACACACATCCCGTCCCCGCTCCAGCACTGCCAACGTTCCCTGCTGCCTTCCAAGGGCGTCGGGTGCCCAAGAAGCCTGGCTTGGGCACGGGGACCAATGTGGCAGAAGGCTGGAGCCCCAGGCACACCAGCTGCAGGCCGCTTACATCTTCCAGCGTGGACACAACGCCCAGCACAAACATGTTCAGCATGTGGGTGGCCACTGCTGTGCTGTAGGTGCTGCAGTCCCGCATGGCCTCGATGGCGGTGACGATGACATCTGTCCTCTCGGCCGGACGGAGGTTTTTCAGAAAGAGCTGTGGGAGGAAGGAGGTGAGGGAAGAAACATCCCACTGTGGGCCACGAAGTGTGAGGCCCCTGCTCATTCGCGTTGCCGTTGCTCATCCGAGTCTCCTGATGGCCAAGAGTCCCGCTGAGGGAGGCAATCCTCACCAGCATGATCTCGCTGATGTTGGTGGTCCACGAGAGGCAGAGAGCATCGTCAGCTTCCCGCTCCGTTTGGAACTCTGCAAGCTCAGGATTCTCCTGCAAGAGCTCCCTGCCTGAAGAGGAACAGAAAGACGGAGCGGTGAGGAGGAGCAACGGGGACTTGGAGACGGGGGATGTCAGGAAGAAGCCAGCCTGGAGGAGAAGAGGGGCCGGCCAGTGCTGTACGGGGAGCAGGACTCCCAGGGAGGGCCAGGGCCTATTCCAGGGCAAGACAGAGGGCAACAGCTTTGAAGGGCCCCAAGAGCCTCGTTGGTTTCATTGGACTTTCTGGTGTGCAGCACCGCAGAAGCCCGAGCGTGAGCAGGGCATGCTGGGCGCTTTCCAGAGCAGGGGTGTCCAGGACAGGCACTAACAGATTGCTCCCCTTCTCCTCCATCAGCCACGATTCCTGCTGCTTTGTGTCATGGAGTAGAGGGCCGGGGCAGTGTGCTGCCTTCCCTGGCCTTGCCATGATGTCCCTGTCCCCAGGGTCGCAGCTGCTCTTACGTTTTCGTCGCACTATGAATCTGAAGAGGCCATGAAGAGCGTCCAAAGCCCCACGCTTGGTCGCTGCGTCCTCATAGGCAGAGCAAAGGATGAGCCTCCCCACCAGCTTTCCCAGGATTGGGAAAGAGATCTTTCCAGAGGAGGAGGAGCTCTCATCAACTCCTCCATGGCAGCTCCAGACCTGGGCAAGAGAGCGGTGCATCTATGGGGCTGCCACAGGGCGTCTATGGAGCAGCCACTGAACAACCAAGGGGCATCCGTGGGGGCAAGAGCACAACCTTGGTGCATCTGTGCGGCATCTATGGGGTGTCTATGGGGCAGCCACGGGGCACTGAACCCCCCCTCCAGGTGCTGATGCTGGCAGCATAGAGGGCCCGAGGGAGGGGGGTCCCCTGGGGGTCTCCTCCCCCCCGTGCTCCCCCTGTTGCCCCGTGAACGTGACGGTGGTGGCTGAGAAGCACGAATGTCCCCAGCGCCTGGCGGTGACGCCGGCCGGCTTTGCCAGGGAACAGCGTTGTCAACGGTGTGCCCCAGCGTTGTGAGAGGGAGCCTGAGCTGGAGAGAGCTCTGGCCTGCAGGGCAGGGGCCAAGGGGCGGTGGGGAGGTGCCGGGCTCCTTACCTCCGGCAAGGAATAGATGGCCAGCCACCTGGTGAGGCCTGCGATCCTCCCCATGGCCCTCTCCCGGACAGCAGCCCTGTCCACGCTGGTGAAGGGCAGCAGGAGCTGGCAGGAGAAAGGGGACAGGTCTGCGCGGGGCGCACGCAGCCGCTGCAGCAGAAGCAGCTCTGCGCAGCCCCTGGCTGCACTCAGCCAGCCCCGCACGGCTCCTTCCGCAGAGCTGCAGCAAAGTCTGCAATGGGGACCTGTCCCTAGGATGGGCAGGTCCCCGAGGGTCTGCGCCCCATTCAGCTATGGGGAAGAAAGCCCCAGGGAGAGGGAGGAGAGGGGCGGCAGCACCAGCTCCATCTGTGCAGGAGCTGGAGGAGAGGGTCCGTGTCCTGCTATGGCTGCAGGCAAGGAAAGCTTTAGGGGCAGAGTTGGCCCAGGAGTGCTGGGGACGTGGCTCTCTCATGGCCTGGGAGGCATCAGTGGAAGAGGAAGGGACTTGGGCTGCAAGCAGGGGACACTGGGCTCATGCCAGAGCACAGTGGGGAGCCCCTGGTCACCCAAGAGTGGTGGCTCCTGTCCCTGCATTGTGCTGCCTGCCCATGGCTCTGAGGGGGGGACTCTGCACTGAGGGTGTCACGTCCCTCGGAGAGCCCCACGCAGCCCTCTCTTTGCAGGTGCCAAACCTCCAAGATCGCCTGCAGCTCCAGGAGCCTGGAAGTGGCAGCGTTGAGCACCAGCACGTCCAACATGCTGTCCATGCTGTCCAGGGTCTGCAAGAAGCACAGGAGGTTGTGGCCCTCTTTCAGCGCTGCCTCTGGCCCACAGCAGACTGAACTGAACTCCTGCGGCCAGGGGAGGACCCCGCTGCCCTGCGGTGCCCAGGCAGAGGCCTCAGGGTAGGAGAGCTGCTGCGCACGGAGCAGCCCATAGCCTTGGCCCGCGGCCCAGCGCAGAGGAAGGGAAGCAGAGCAGAGCCCTGTCATTGCGGGCGGCGTCTGCAAAGCGCTGCAGGCCGGGAGGAGGGTGGGAAGCAAATCTGAGCTCCTGCCCTGCAATCACCTCAGCACAGGCCAGCCAGGGACAAGGCTGGGGACCTCCCTGCAGCTCGGTACCCGACACGTACCTTGCAATAGAGGGGCATGCTGAGGTCCTCCATGTCTTCTCTGGGAGGCAGCAAGAAGACAGTCCGGAAGCAGAGCTGCAGGAGGCTGCTCTTTTGGCCCTCCAGAAGCAGCTCTGCTGCACTGCAAAGACAGAGAGGTGCCTGCTTGGCACGGGTGCAGGGAGCGCTGCCTGGGTGCCCTGGGAAGGGGGACGTGCAGCTCCGAGGCAGGAGTTCCAGGCTGCTCCAGAGAGAGGTTGGGGGAGCCTTGCAGGGGGGTGTCCCCCCTTCCATGACACTGCGCCAGGGACAGAGGACAGGCCTGGCGGGGAGGCCTCGCACCCTCTGAGCCATGTGCCCCGCTCCCATGGTAAAAGCCAAGGTGCCCCGGGGAGCTGCAGACACCCCTCAGCCCTCCCGTCTGTCCTGCTGACAACCCCGCGGTGGGGAGAGCGCAGGCCCAGCAGAGAGGAGCACCAGGCTCCCCCCCACAAGAGGGGACAGCTCCCAGGCAGGGACAGGGCCATGAGGACCCTGCTGTGGAGAGGCGTGGGCCAAAGCAGGGGCTGCCATAGGTACCTCATGGCCGTGATGGCAAGCATGGCTTGCTGGCGCACGGCTGTGCCCAGCTGCTCCTTGGGCTCCTCTTCCAGCAGCACCTGGAGAGCACAGCCAGGATCCCATGGGAACTGCAAGCACCCGGCGCCGGCAGAGCCAGCAAGAGTCCACCCGGCGGGCAGAGCCCTGGTGCCTCCATCCCTGCCCTGGAGGCCACAGCGAGCCCCACCGCGCCAAGGGCTCAGCTCGCAGGGCTCCTCGGGGACACCCGGGCTCCTGTTGGCAGGAGCTCTTTGCCGGCAACGCGTCCTTGCCCCAGCCCAAGCAATGCACAAGTCCTGGCCTCAGAGCGGGGCCTCTGCCCAGGTGGCCTTGAGCCCTCCCTCAGCCCTGCTGCCTCTCCCCTCACCATGATGTTCTCTGCCAGCTGGTATCTGCAGCAGAAGACATCCAGGCCCCACGCCAAGGCCGTGGAGCTGCTGCCGCGGCAGAGGGTGCAGATGGCCTCCAGAAACCTCAGCTTCTGCACCGGGTCCTGACACACGGGGCAGAGAGACGGAGGGAGCATGAGAGCAGAGAGGGAAGGTTGGCGGGAGCAGAGCAGCCGGGGACAGGGAGAGGCCCTGTGGAGGCCACCAGGCCTCTCTGGAGGCTCCCAGGAGGCCACCAAAGCTGCTCTAAGGGCCAGCCACGGCCGTGGGGCCAAACCCACATCTAGGGGCCTGGACCCATGCGTGTGGGGCCAGACCACGGATGGGGGCCCGGGAGCTGCAGCTATGGGGCTGGAACCCATGGATGGGGGACGGGAGTCGCTACTATGGGGCTGGCCCTGAGGGCCACGGCTGCACGTACCTTTGGTCTGCTGCTCACAAATCCGTGGATGAAGTGCAGGGCTTCCTCATCCTCCCTGGACAGCTCTGCCCAGGCGCTGATGAAAGCCCTGGGGCCTGGGAGAGGAGAGAGGCGGGAGTCGTGGAGAGCCGGAGCGCGGGCAGCAGAGGAGCGCCCTGCGCTCTGCCCTGCGCAGCCCTGGCTGCTCCCCCGGGCACAGCCTCCCGCCGGCCCCGCGGGGCGCGCGGTGCCCAGCGCGGGGCTGCGGTGCCGGGCCCGGCGAGGCCGGGCTGCGGAAGGTGCTGGCGGGCGGGCAGGAAAGGTCCCTGTCCCGCAGGCCGGCACTCACCGTGGCTGCACGGGCCCCGTGTCGCCTCGGGCTCACAGCCCTCGGAGGGTGCGGGGGCAGAGCTGCTGCCCTGCTGAGCCCCGTCCTGCTCCCAGGCCACCCGGGGGCGGCTGGGGGGTCTCTCCTCCATCCTGCGGGAACGGCAGAGGGGTGAGGGGGCGGTTTGGGAGCCGCGGAGGGTCCCCGCGGCCCCGCAGTGCCGCCCAGCCCCAGCGCCGTCGCTCTCACCCAGGCGAGGAGGAGGGAAGGCCTCGGGAAAAGCCTCGACTCTTCGTGGCTTCCTGGACACCAGGGAAAGATGCGGCTGCGCTTGGCGGCTCCTCCACGAGCTCCGCGCGCTCCCGCCTCTCCCGTCGCTGTCCTCCCGGGCACTGCGGGCTGGGGGCCGTGGAGGGGACATCACCTGGGACACTGTGTGTGTCACGAGACGGGCTCACAATGGCCCCCCTGGCCAGCGCCTCTGAGGTCCCCTCTGCAGCTGGGAGCTGGTCCTGGAGCAGCAGCCGGAGCTGCGGCTGCCCCAGCACCTGCACAGAGTCTGCACGGTCTTTTTTTTCTTGAAAAACAAAAGTGATTTTCAGAGCTGGGTGGGATGCAGCCACAGGGCCCCGGATGGCTGGTGCCACTGCAGGCGCCCTGCTCCCCTCTGCCCAGCCTCCCTCTGCAGCTCTCGGGGGCTCTGGCCTCCCGAGGTCCCTGTGAGAGCTGCCAGGCCCCGCAAAGAACTTGTTTCAATATTAGAGAACATCCTGAATTTTCATACATGCTCAGTTCAAAGGTTTGGCTAATTTTAATGGCAACGTTCTCCAGTGATGAAAGAGCAGAAATCTTCAGGAAGAGTCCGAACGTGGGGCGAAGTATTACTGATCTGCCCTTGACCTTGTGTATCCACGGCTCTGTCCATTAGGCTGTTGATGGAATCTCAATGATCTCTCTGCATGTCCTGAAGAAATTAATCATTTCTAAACTCATATTTGCATCTGATCACCTGCACATATACATTTTTCACCCCGTTTTCCTCTAGCTTTCCCTTTTTCCTATACTCTACCAGATATTTCTCAACTCTCCAGTCTCTCCAACTACTCTACTCAGATTCTATGCAAGCTTTTCTATCAAAAACATCTCAAGGAAGCTTATTCCTTGTAGATGGTGGAGCTCATTGGAGGCAACTTGGACTTGACATAAAGATCAGGACTGCATTCTATTTCTTAGCACTCAGACTGAAGTTTATTTGTGTTTTATCACAGTTAAGACAACTCCTTTAGTGTCTATTTGCAACTAGTTCAGGTAGGAATGGATACACATGAGCTGTAACATTCAGCTAATATTGGGTAGAAAAAGGATAGATTTTTCAGCAGAGTGACCCAAGTGCCCACTGGCTGATGAGGGAAGTGGCAGTTCTTCCCCTCAAAAATGCTTCTTTTCCTAAATGTTCAGACTTCATTAGGAGACACTGTGTGAGGAGGATGTGGGTAGGGCTGATTCTGAAAACAAACATAAAGAAAGCTTCAAAAGTTTTCCTTTTCAGGTGCTCACTGAAATCTGCCTCATTTTAATACACTCATTTCCAATTAGCCACACGAGAATTGAACATTGAAAACAAAAATATGGAGAGAGGGACCACTCCTGAGGGCTTTTATTCTTCCTCCTTTTAATGACCCCGTCCTTTTAATGACCCCTTGGGAGCATTTGGTGCTAAGCCCATGAATCTCCCCTGCTGAGAGGAGGCTGAGATGGAATTCAGAAACAAATCCCCCAATTTCTTGGAGGGTTAATGGGTCCCCCGAGGGCCATTACCATTACCTGTTCTGAATCACAAAAGCATGGGATGATCTCAGGTCCCCTCTGGGTGGCCTGTTACACTGACGCACGACTCTTCAAGAGACAGTTCTTTTTCCTAAAGCCCAGTCTGTACCCTTCAACCTACAGTTTGTGGATGTTTCCCCTTCTCACGCTCTTTCCCACTGCCAGAACCAGCTCCATCATCTCCAAAATCACCATGCAAGCAGTCACACAGTACTGCTCAATTCCTCCTATGTCTAAACCTTCACCAGACTAATGAAGGTCCCCTCAGAGTCTCCATACAGATCATGGAATCACAGAATGCTTAAGGTTCGAAGGGACCTCTAGAGATCATGTAGTCCAAGCCCCTGCACACGCAGGGTCCCCTAGAGCACGTGGCACAGGACTGCGTCCAAGCAGGTTTGGAAGATCTGCAGAGAAGGAGACTCCACAACCTCTCTGGGCAGCCTGTTCCAGTGCTCTGTCACCCTCACTGGTAAGAATTTTTTCCTTAAGTTCCTGGGGATCTTTTGGTGCTTCAGTTTCCGGCCGTTTCCTCTAGTTCTGTCGGTGGCCACCAGTGAAAAGAGGCCAGCACCATCCTCCTCACTGCCTCCCTTGAGGTACTTCTAGACAATGCTCAGGTCCCCTCTCAGCCTTCTCTTCTCCAGCTGAACAGGCCCAGCTCCCTCAACCTCTCCTCATAGGGCAGATGTTCCAGGTCCCTGATCATCCTTGTGGCCCTGCGCTGGACTCTCTCCAGCAGCTCCACATCCCTCTTGTCCTGTGGAGCCCAGAACTGGACACAATACTCCAGATGCGGCCTCACCAGGGCTGAGTAGAGGGGCAGGATCACCTCCCTCGACCTGCTGGAGACACTCTTCTTAATGCACCCCAGGATCCCATTGGCTTTCTTGGCCACGAGGGCACACTGCTGCCTCAAGGACTGAGCCTAGGGGGACACCACTAGCTACAGGTCTCCAACTAGACTCTGCACCGCTGATCACCACCCTCTGAGCTCTACCATCCAGCCAGTTCCTAATCCACCTCACTGTGCACTCATCTGTCCCACACTGCGGAGCTTGCCCAGGAGGATGTTGTGAGGGACGGTGTCAAAATCCTTGGTGAAGTCGAGGTAGACGACATCCACCCCTCTCCCCTCATCTATCCAGCTGGGCGTTACATCATAGAAGGCTATGAGGTTAGTCAAGCAAGATTTCCCCTTGGTGAATCCATGCTGACTAATCTTGAGCACCTTCTTGTCCTCCATGTGCCTGGAGACAACGGCCATCATGAGCCGTTTCATCACTTTTCCTGGGACGGAGGTGAGGCTCCCTGGCCTGTAGTTGCCTGGGTCCTCCTTCTTGCCTTTTTTGAAGACTGGCGTGACATTGGCCTTCTTCCATTCCTCCGGCACCTCCCCTGTTCTCCAGGATCTTTCAAAGTTGATGGAGAGCGACTTAGCTTTGACATCCACCAGCTCCCGCAGAACTCTGGGTTGCATCCCATCAGGGCTCATGGATTTGTGGGTATCCAGTTTCCTTCGGTGCTCTCTGAGCCAATCTTCCTCTACCCAGGGCAAGTCTTCCTCTCCCCCGCTTCTTCTCTTGTCCCTGGGGCCTGGGACTCTAAACGGCTGCCCTTTAGAAGCTGCTATTGACTGCAGTGATCGACTGAAATTCTTAAAAACAGGCAGGAATGCTTGTTTGTAAAAGCTGGGCTGTGAAATAAGCTTCTCATTCGCATCAAGTCCTGTAACATCGTTCTAGGGATTGTGGGAAGCTCAGACAGTTTGGTTTGGTAAAGTGGAGAGCGTGTGGATCAAGAACTGGCTGGATGGCCAAGCTTCAAGAGTTGTTATCAACGGTGCTGAATCTAGTTGGAGGCCTGTGGCCAGTGGTATTTCACCAGGAAGGGTGGAATTAAAGCCAGGGGCAAAGTCTTTAAGACAAAGGCAGTCAGAGGACGAGATGGGAGGGCTATCGTTCAAAGAGTGGTTTATATATATCTAGTTGTACCTAAGCCATATACTCTTAACAGCAAAATTGTGTTAAGTCTCTCTCTTACAGTTTTGGATTTAAAAGACACTTTCTTTTGTATCCTATGGGAAGAACAAAGTCATAAGCTGCTTGCTTTGGAATGGGAAAGCCCCACAACAAGGCACAAAATGCACCAAAATGAACAGAAAATGTACAGCAAGCTCCATGTTGTGAACAAAGAACCAAGGAGCATGGACCGTAAATACGTCACCCCAGAAAGTTGAATTGCTTTTTTTAACACAGACTGTGGAGTTGCCTGGAGGAAAGTGGGCCAATATCTATTCTGTCTTGAAATATACGTTTGGGGTAGTACATGCACTTGTGGCAATTTGGAAGGAAAGGAGATTGTTCTGTTCACAAGGGAACCCCATAAATACAGTAGAGAGATTAATGGTGCTGCTTGAGGCTCTTAACACACCTGGAGAGATAGCAGTGATGTAGTGCAAGGCACAGCAACCTGGACAAAGCGATGTAACCAGAGGAAATCAGAAAGCGGATGAAGCTGCAAAAAGAGGAAAGAGTCCCATTGTCACTACCCAGAGCCCCCCTGGTTCCAGAAATAACCTTTAACATTGAAGCCCCACGTACACAGGAAAAGAGACGAGGTTGTCTGAATTGCTGAAATGCAAAAAGACTGCTGGTGGCTGGTGGGTATGCCCAGTCAGACAGGGTGTCATGACAACACCCATAATGAGGGGGTTGATGACACATCCCCCTAAAAGCACACCCATGGGAATTGAGGCTCTGACTGAAATGGGGAAGAGTTGCACAGTGGGGATCCATAGGATTACCAGAAGGGTTACCCAATATTGTGAAATCTGCGCCAAGAAGACTCCCAATATTCAAAAGAAAGTTCCTTCTCGGGAGGTGAAGAGACATTCCAGTCCTGAGGATTAGCGGCAGGTCGATTTTTATTTGTCATGGTTGTAAGTAGTTAACTTGACACCTTTTCAGGATGCCCTGAGGCCTTTCCGTGTCTCCAACACAGAAGTGCGGACATTATACGTGAGAGAAGCCCTCAGAGGGGACACACTGCTTGTACTGGTAAATGCTAGCACATTTCTTCCTGAATGTGCAGCAGATTTTCATACTTCCAAGTAGATACCTTAGTGCAATGTCCCAGGCTAAGGGGAGGTGTGGGATTCTCCTGGTCCAGCCCGAGGAGTTGATCAGATGTCGTTCTTGATCCCTGCTCAGCTTATCACTGCTAGGCCCTGCTATTTACACCCTCAAGAGGAAGAAGCCGTGACTGTGATATGGTTATCCTCATAAGGTGATCCTTCCAGAATCTGCAGGCAAGTTGCGTAGCATTAAGTGCTCCTTGCACCATGAGTGAGTTGAGTCGTGCACTGTCAGTGGGTGCCTCTGGAAGATATTCCAGTTCCCTATTTGAGCAGTCCTTGAAAAGTACATGCAAATCCCAGCATATGTTCTTGCTGCATCAGTGTCCATATGTGCATTTGACTTGCCCATTCCATATGTATTGTTGGAGGGAGGAAGTTGAGCAGGGCACATGGGTTACCCTAGGCATGAGGAGAAAAGTATGTTGTTGACAGAGATTTTGTGTGGAATGCGTGGGTGTTGGGGAAAGCTTTTTAGTAGGGAAATGCTGCTAGGGGAAATGTGGCCGTGGTGCCTGTGCTGGGGAGGGATGAAAGGAAGCAGGGGCAATATTTGGGGGCTTCGCTAAACATGCAGTGGCTAGTGATTTCAGGTGTGAGGCCTGTATTTTGTGGGAGCTGAACCCCCTCAGCATGGGCTCCTTCCCTTGGGGCAGACGGTGCGAGGATCCAGGTGCAAGTGCTTGCTGAGCAGGAGGTGTGTGAGCACAGAGCTGTGCTCAGCAAGCTGCGCCAAGAGGCCGGCAGGAGCCTGCTGGCACTGTGCGCCAGGACTGCTTGGTGCCGGCGCGAGCGCGGTGCCCGTTGTGGTCCGTGCAGGGCTGCCGTGGCCTTCCTTGGGAAGCTGCAGCCCTGCTGGCTTGCTGCGCATGGCAAAGGGGCCAAAGGAGGCCCTGGCTCCGTGCAGCTGTGGAAGATGAGGATATGGATGGGTGCCTTCTCTTGTGCCTGGGGTGCCTGGGAGAGGGTGTTTTGGGCCAAAGCTGCTCTCCTCCTTTCCCCTGCCTTGGTCATGTTGCAGGTCAGGTGCTGCTGGTGCTTTGCATCCAAGGCCCAGTGTATCCCTGTGTTCCAGGCTGCTGGAAGGAGTGGACATCATGCCCCGCTCAGGACACTTGTGGTTCCTTCAGGAACTGAGGATGCCCTCTTGGTCTGTCTCCCAAAGCAAGAGCCATGCAGAGATGCAGCAGATCCAGGGCATCTTCTCTGGGGTAAGCTGAGGAGAGGGCTAAAGCAGTGAAGCAGGACTGGGGCGAGCGTGTGCGTGAGGGCTGGTCCCTGCAGGTGGTCATTGGCCGCAATGAGCCAGGCTGTTGGGCACTCAGCTGCTCCCCGTGTGCCGCGCGACTCCCGCTGGCCCTGGCACTGCTGCCTTCCAGCTCATCTGCCAACAACTTCCTCGTCTTCCTCCTCGCTTGTCCCGCTTTGCCCAGCACCATCCACTCACTCCCAACTGCGTAAGGGAGCAAGAAAGGCCATAGCCTGGCTTTGGAATGGATACACATTGCTACAAAAGAAACAACGTTTCCTTGAGGGCCTGGCCTTGGAGGCTCTGGTCCTTTCCAGAGAGCAATGCCTGCTCTCCTGAAGATGAGCTTGTCCTCTCTCGGCACTGCTCGAGTGCAGGCATTTAGAAGGGGAGCGCCTGAGTGTGGAGCAGAGCTGCGGTCCCTGCTGCCTGTGGGGAATGCTCTTTGGCCCAGGGATGTCCCACACACTGTATTTCTGCCACAGATTTCTCCCCGACAACGACCTTTGGAGGAAACAAAAGAAAAAAAAAAAGAAGGAAACAAAGGAATACAAAAAATAAAAAGGAATTTAAAGAAAAGGAAAGGAAAAATGAAAAAAGGAGAAGAAAAAAAGCCAAAGAAAAAAATAATGGAAAGAAAAAGAAAGCAAAAGAAGAATAGAAAAAAAAAAAACTGAAAAAGAAGAAAACATGAAAAAGAATTGAAAAGCAAACATTAAGGAAAATGGACAGGGGCATCCCAAGGGCCCTGTTTGCAGGGAAATCCTTGAGGTATCTTTCGCAGCCCCTCACTTGCCCCTAGAATCTGAAATCTTAGGGCTATAGACACATATCTTCAGTGGGGATGATTTTAGTGCATGAGCTCAGTTGGAAACACCACACAACACCAGAGTCACCGTGGAGCTGGAGGACCTTCCTTGGAGACCTGGCCCCTGTTCCCGGGGATACCGAGGGACAGAGCAGCCTCCATCGTGGTCCCCAGCACGGGGCCCTTCCTGGCAGCCGCCGATTTCTGCCCCGGCTGCCTGCGGGGACACTGCCCCCCGTGACGCGGTCCCTGAGCGTGTCCAGCCCTGCGGGGCCCTGTGTCCCCAGGGGCTCGTGGAGCTCGGCCCTGCATCTCCAGGCCCCGTGTCCCTGGGGCGCGACAGCTTCCCTTTGGCTGTGGCTTGGGCCCTGCGGGGACACGTTGTGTGCGGCACCCGGAGAGCTGAGAGCTGCCCCGCGCTGGGGCTGGGGCTCCTTCCCCTTTGCGCATCCCCTGGGACATGTGTGAAGGTCACGTGAAGGAAGGTTCTGCACTTAGGGATTACTATCAGGTTGATTTTTAACTGTCCTTTGTATAAGTATTTATTCTGACACATTTTCGTGATGCCCTGAGGCCTTCCCATGTCTCGTACACAGAATTGCTAACATCAGACAAGAGGGAAGCACTGCTTGTACATGGTAAATGGTAGGACATTTCTTCCTGAGTTTGCAGGGGTGTCTCATCCTTGCAAGGAGTTTCCTTAGCACAGGGTGCCAGGTTAAGGGAGGTGAGGGATTCTCACGGTCCGTCCTCAGGAGTTGTTCAGGTGTCGTTCCCAATTCTTGCCCAGCTTATCAGTGCTAGGCCCTGTCATTTATAGCATTAGGAGGAAGAAGACATGGCTGTGATATGGTCATCCTCATAAGGTGATTCTTCCAGAATCTTCAAGCAATTTGCGTAATATTCTCCGCTCCTTGAACCGCGAGTGAGTTGAGTTGTGCACTGTCAGTGAGTGCCTCCAGAAGACTTCCCAGTCCCCTATTTGAGCAGTCCTTGAAAATACATGCAACTTCCAACACATGTTTTGGTGGCATCAGCATCTGTTTGTGCCTTTTACACCCCCATTCCATACATATTGTTGGAGGGAGGAAGTTGAGTTGGGCAAGTGATTTACCCTAGGCCTGATGAGACAAGTATGTTGTTGACAGAGATTTTGTGTGCAATGTGTGGGTGTTGGGGGCAGCTTTTTAGTAGGGTAATGCTGCTAGGGGAAATGTGCGAGTAGCCGTGGTGCCTGTGCTGGGCAGGGATGATAGGAAACAGCGGCAATGTTTGGGTCTTCACTAAGCATGCAATGGTTAGTGGTTTTAGCTGCGAGGCCTGTATTTTGTGGGAGGTGAATGAGCAGCGTGTCTCTGCTAGCAGCAAGGTATGAGGAGGCTGGTATAATTGTTGGGAGGGAATGAAGCAGAGCAAGCAGGTGTTGTGAGGCTGCCCCCCTCAGAGAGAGGGAAGGTTTTGTTCTGAAGCCGTGCTGAACAGGACACGGTTGTGCAGAATGACACTGTAGGTAACAAGCAGATATGGTACAAGAGTCAGAAGGAGAAAGAGAGGACAAAGAAAGAAGGAAAGAGGGAAAGAAGGAAAGAGGGAAAGAAGGAAAGAAGAAGGAAAGAAGGAAAGAAGGAAAGAAGGAAAGAAGGAAAGAAGGAAAGAAGGAAAGAAGGAAAGAAGGAAAGAAAGAAGGAAAGAAAGAAAGAAAGAAAGAAAGAAAGAAAGAAAGAAAGAAAGAAAGAAAGAAAGAAAGAAAGAAAGAAAGAAAGAAAGAAAGAAAGAAAGAAAGAAAGAAGGAAAGAAGGAAAGAAAGAAGGAAAGAAGGAAAGAAGGAAAGAAGGAAAGAAAGAAAGAAAGAAAGAAAGAAAGAAAGAAAGAAAGAAAGAAAGAAAGAAAGAAAGAAAGAAAGAAAGAAAGAAAGAAAGAAAGAAAGAAAGAAAGAAAGAAAGATGGAAAGAACGAAAGCAGAGAGAAAGAAAAAAGGAAAGAAGGAAAGAAAGGGAGAGACAGAGCAAGAGAGAAAGAAAGGGGGAAGAGAGAGAGAAAGAAAGGAGAAAGAATGAGAGTGAGAGTGAGAAAGAGAGAAAGAAAAAGAGAGAGAGAGAGAAAAAAAAGAAAGAAGAGAAAGAAAAAAAGAAAAAAGAGAAAAGAGAAAGAAAAAAAAAGAAAGAAAAAAACAGTGAAGAAAAAGGTGAAGAAAAGGAAGAAGAGAAAAGAATTAAAAAGGAAAAGGAAAAGAGAACAAGTAGAATAAGGAAAAAGGAAAAGAAAATAGATGGCAAAGGGACTGTGGCATCCGCAGGGCCACATGTGAGGGGAAGTCCTAGAGGGACCATTTCCTGGCCCTCACTTGCCCCTAGGGCCTGAAATCTGAGTGACACAAACATACATCTTCGGTGGGGATGACTTTAGTGCTGGAGATCACTTAGAAATAACACGCAACACTTAAGCAATGATACATGAATATACATTTAAACAAAAACTAAAATAACAATAATATAAACAATAACAAGAAAAATGACAACAATATAATCAACAATAACAACAATAAAACCAACAACAATATTAACAACAATAAATGCCCATATAAAAGTGTATAGAGAAAAATCCAAATAAGAGGTTATTGCTGGTGTCCCTGGGCCCAGCTCGTGCTGGCAGCAGCCAGAGTGAAGGGGAGCTTGTCCTGCAAGGGAAAAGGAGGCGTGAGCAGGGCCGAGGAGCGGCTCGGGGGCTCCCGTGGAGCAGAGGCTCCTTGGCGGCTGCGCGGGCTCTTTGGCAGCAGCGCTGCCGTCATTGGTGCCCTGGCAGAGGCTTGGCGTGGCCAGCGCAGCCCAGAGGCCGGCAGAGGGGCTGAGGCAGCAGGTGCCCAGGCCTTGGGCGCTCCTGCGCCCTGTGCAGCTCTGCCCCGGCGCCGCGGCCCGCCAGAGCGCCCGCACTCCTGGGCCAGGCTCCCGCGCGGCTGCTCCCCAAAGGCAGCGCGGAGCAGCGCCAAGGGGCCGGGCACAGCCCCAGCTCTGCCCGTGCAGCCGCCAGCAGGGGCCATACCTGGGGGCTGCAGCCGGAGCTCTCCCACTCCATGGGCTCTTCTGGGCTGCAGCCGACCAGGCCGCTGCTCCCCATCTCCTGGAAAAGAGCAGGAGACCTCAGTGGGGCCAGTGCGTGGGAAAGAGGAAGGACAAGCGCGTGCAGGGGCTGCGGGGGTTGTACCTGGCTGCTGCCGTAGCTTTGCCACTCCATCGGCTGTGGCTCGTTCAGGGCAGTCCCTCCATTCATGCAAGGAGTCTGCAAGAGAGAAGGAGGCGTTTGCAGGGCAGCTCCCCGAACCAGGGCTCTCTTGCCCCATGACCTCTCCTTCTGCAGCTGGAAGCGGGAAGGGACCCGGCCCAGCCCCAGCTCTCCCTGTGCAGCCGGCAGCAGGGCCAATACCTGAATGCTGCAGCTCCAGGTCTCCCAGTCCATGGGCTCCTCGTCTGTGCAGCAGGCCACGGTGTTGGTGCTGGGAGCCTGGAAGAGAGCAGGAGAGCTTGTGGGGACGGTGATGGTGTCAGAGCTGGCTCTGTGCGCGGGGCCTCGTGTCCCCTGCGTGCGCGGGCAGGCGGTGCACAGAGCCAGGGCGCCAGGCTCAGGCAGCAGCCCCCGAGGCCTTGGCCGCTGCTGGCCCTGGCGCAGCTCGGCCCCAGCACCCAGGCCTGCCAGAGCTCCCTGGCACCTCTGCCACCAGCCCTGCGGCTGCTCTCGCAGAGCCAAGCGCCAGCCGTCCCCGCGCAGGCACAGTACCTGTACACTGCACCCCGAGCTCTCCCAATCCATGTCCTCCACTCCGGAGAGGTTCATTTCTAAATGCCTGCAGTGACTGCAAGAGAAAAGGACTCGTTGTCATTTGCATCCCCGAGAGCAGGGGTCTCTGTCCCTGGAGCCTCTTGGCGTCTCCGTGCACGGGAGCGGTGGGGCCCGGAGCAGGCAGTGCTGGGCCTGCCCGCAGCAGCCTCCTTGCCCCCGGCAGCCCCTTTGGCAGTTGTGGAGCCCAGTGGGAAGTGGAGGAGAGAGAAGGGCCATGTGAGAGGTGTGAGCGCCAAGGGGCGCGCGGCGGCTTTGGGGCCTCCCCTGGAGGCGTCGCGCAGGCTGCCCTGGAGCCCCGCAGCTCCCCTGCATCTTGTGGGCAGCACGGGTGGCCCCCGGTGCTGCGCGGCCCTGCTGCTCACCTGGCCTTGCGTCTGCGTGGCCAGCGCTGGGGCCACTGCTCCACGGAGCCCTGGGAAGCATCGGTGTTCCCGTGGCGATAACTGCCCCTCTGGGATGTTCCACTGCTCCGTGGGGGGAGGAGGGCAGCGGCAGGGCCAGGGGGGCCGCCGTGAGGAAGGCTCTGCGTGTGCTGGACTCCCCTGGCACTGCTGAGCCTGGCGGCAGGGAGCAGTGCGTGGCCTTGGGCTTGCTGGCTGCCAAGGAGGGCTCCTCACGCAGCCCCATGGCGCTGCTGGCGCCTGCCTGCCCAGAGGCCGGGCTGCACTTGGGGCTCTGCTGCGACCCCTGCAAGCAGCCTTGACCGCCTTCATCTTTCCTCCCTGCTCCCCTCCTGCCCTTACAGCCCCATGGACTCCAGAAAGTTTTGTTTTCCACGGTGGAGACGTGTTCCTCGGTGGCGCAATGAGCGCGAAGGGCAGTTGTGCCCTGGGGCCAGGTGTGCACGTCCTCAGCAGAGCCCTTGTGAGTTGGTGGTGGCCTGGGAGCCCCTGGTGCTGCTGGGCTCCTTCTCTTGTCCTGCCGTGCACCTTGCAGGCGCCATGTGCTGCGGCTGAGAGCAGCCTTGGTGCGGCTCCTGCACTGCTGCCCCTGCCACAGCTTCCTAGGGCTGCAGAGGGCAGAGCAGCCACAAATGTGCCCTGAGCAGCAGCAGGGACCTGCAGCTGCTGCAGCTCTGCCCAGCACTGGGCTACAATGCTCACTTGCTAACGGAGGTGAATTCCCAGCCCTTGGGTAGGGACAGGAAAGCCAAGGGCAGATGGAGCAGGAGATCTCCCCGATGCCGTCGGGTGTTTCCCTCGCGCAGAGGAAAGCCCTCCAAAAGCAAGCAGCGCAAGGCCTGCCACCAAAGTGCTGGAGCCCAGAGGAGCTCCTTGCTGCTGGCCAAGCTTGCTTGCTGGCATGCCGCAGTGCCCCTGCGAGGCAGAGCGCAGCTGCTGGGAAGGGGCTGGCGCCAGAGGTGCGCGCAGGGCTCTGGGTGTCTCCCGAGCAGCCGCAGGGCTGGTGGCGCGGGGAATTGTCGGCAGGCATTTGGCTGCTGCCCCGGGAATGCTGGAGGGCGAGTGTGAAGCAGAGCAGTGTTCCCTGCAGGGAGGCGCGAGCAGAGGGCTGGGCAGCGAGCTCAGCCGCGTGGCTGTGAGGGCAAGTGCTGGGAGCCCCCTTGCCTGCGCGCATGACGCCTGCAGAGCCCAGGCGTGCGCAGTGCCCCCGGCGGCAGGAAAGGCGCTGGGAAGCCCTTGGCCCTCGCAGGCTGCTTGCAGAGAAGCTGCGGCTCCTCTGCCTCAAAACTCGGGTGCAAGGGCCCTTGCTAGCAATGTGTTTATTCTCTGTGCTGGTACTGCCCTCCCTCAGGTTGTATGCTGTTATGCTCCCCTCAGACTCTCTGAATTATTGAAATGCAACAAGAGTGCAGGTGGATGCGCAGTAACCCCAGTCAGACAGGGTGTCATGACTCCAGCAATAATGAGGGAGTTGATGCTTCGTCCTCCTAAAACACACCCATGCGGATTGAAGCTGAAACTGAAACCGTGAGGAGATGCACAGGGGGAATCCCTATGATTGCCAGAAGTGTTACCCCATGTTGTGAAATGTGCACAAAGAATAATCCCAATAGTCAAAGGAAACCTCCTTGTCGGGAGGTGAAGAGAGCTTCTGCACTTGGGGATTACCGGCATGTTGATTTTTGATTGTCTTGGACATATGGAGTTAACCTGACACATTCTGAGGATGCCCTGGTGCCTTCCCATGTCCTGCCAATAACGCAAGGGAGGTGGTAAAAAGAGTTGTCCTTTTAATTAATCATAGCTAGATTTGGAGTACCAGAAGAGTAGCCCAAGGATTCCTCCTGATGAAGGGCCTTATTTTATGACAAGAATCTTGCAAATTAAAAGAGAAGATTTGTCACATTAGTCTCCTGTAGGGAAACTCTATCAGGTCCCTGAGTTCCTAGGAGAAATGCAGACTTGGAGTCACCCTTAATTTCTCTCCGAAAAACTTTGGCAGATCTTTGGTGTGCATTCGCTCTCAATACTCCAGGACATCTTTAACAGTCAGGAGATTTCATCTAGGGAAAAGCTTGGAATTCAGAGCCACTGAAGGAGAAGTGGAAAGGACCTTTTCAAATATTTTTAAAGTGCACGCTGCTGTAAAGGTAAAGGATATTGAACCATGGGTTCATTACACAAGGACAAAAGCAGCACCCAGGTATTAGTGCAAGCCTAGTAGGGAGCCCTTGCGTATGATATTGAGCAGCACTAGAAACTGGAGACCTAGGAAGGCTGGGTGCCAAAGGAGGGAACCGCACCATTGCTAGGCTTAAGTACTCTGAGAGCATCATGGGGAGAGCAGGAAGGACAGAAGTGGGTCAAAGAGATTGTTGAATTTAAATCCAATGGCACAAGGGCAGTATGGAAGGATGTGAGCAGCAGAAATCACATGAGTATAATCATATTAAGCAGAGGCTTTAAGGGAGTCTGAAATGCTTTTGAGATATGTTGGCTGGAGGGATCAAAGCTGGAATACTGTTTCCATGCAGGATGGGCAAATCCTTCCTTTAATTCAGATGAAGGACCAGACAATAAGTTTTGCTACCATCTGGGAATACCCTTTAGAGGAATAAAAGGACCACGGTTTGTAGCCCAGCATGGATCTCTGGAGGAATGTTGTATCTCTGTCAAGGTGAAGCAGCCAAGAATTGAAGCTACCTGAATTAAATACTTCTGTTGGACTCAGGCTGACACAAGAGATCCCTGGCGTTATGCTCACCGTGCATATTGCTCTTTCGGATAGAAGGAAAGCCACTCTCTACTACTGCAGGGAAATCCTTGGAGCGCTTCCTCTCCAGGGTGTGATAAATTGATCTTTTCAGTGCCTGGGAAGAGCATGTGGGTCCCCAGAGATGGGCAATGGCCACCACACAGCTGTCATATGCGAATGAAAGTATGCCAGTAACCTGTGGGGTTACTTACACTGTACCCAGCTTCGAAGAGGATCCCTCTTCAGCACCAATGTTGGAGAAGAATTAGGAGAGCCCTTGGGAATGAAGAAGGTCATTGGCAGGGACCCAGGACTTGTGTTAAGACAGGCTGGGGATGATGCTGCAAAATCACCTCACCCTAGATCTTTTCCTAGCTCAGGAGCATGGAGTCTGTGGGTATCTGAAATTAAATGTGGATCACTGTTGTATTTACATTCCTAATGTCACATAAAGCAGATTCAAAATGTGGCATCACAGGCCCAAGATCTTCAAAAAGATATGAAAACATCTTGGTTAAACACACTTTTAAGGGAAATGGGATCAATTGACTTCAGTGGATGGTTGTGGTCTTTGCTTGAGACCATTCTATCTTTAATTATTTTGATAATCAAAGCTTGTGTAATGCTTCAATGTGGCCCGTCTATCATGGTATGCTGTTCTCGATGGTGCTGCAGTAGGAAGCAAAAGTATTACCGGCATTATCCAGTGTAGGTGAGACTCCCCAAGAGATCTTCCTGTGGAAGCGTCAAGGGGGGGAATGTTAGGAGAAGCCCCAGACAAGAATGCACCTAAGGACATAATTTCTGCTGCTGTTGCTAGTACTTCATGAGAGTGTACAGACAGAAGAGTAAACAGCGGTTGAAGATGAAGATAAGGAGTGCTGTATCTTCAAGAAACCATCTGAAACTGGGCAATTACACCAGAATTCATAGAAAGGACCCAGAAAGATGACCACCAGGGCTCCCAAAAGACCACCTGGGAGAACCGAACAGACAGAGCCCGCATGCACATGACAGTGTGGCATATTATCATTAGTTCCAGGGAAGAGGATGATTATGTATGACCATGCCATGAAATTTAGTGTATATGTAGATGATAGAGAAATACGCGTTGCGGTTAATGGAACTTACAGTGTGCATGCTAGGAGGAGAGATTCCCCCATGCACCGAGCACGGCGAATATATGATGCCTGCTTTTTAATGCTGCCTTGGTGTTAAGGTGTTCTTTATTCCAGCATTTTGGTAACAGTGCCAAACAGAGCTGAATGACCGAATGAAATCAGCACAGTAGCTTTTGCTTATCTTTTCAGTCAGAACATAACTATTTACTCCACATTGAGCCGAAAACCTAGTAGCAATCGATGCAATTACCTGGCAAACTTAGAAGGTTCTGCAATAAAAGTCACAATGATGAGTACAAGTGGCCTGCTAAACAGAATGAAACTGATGCATTTACACAAAAGTGCAGATATGATAGGCAAGAGAAGCTCTCAAACAGGAGCACTGCTTTGACCTGGTAAATGCTAGCACATTTCTTCCTGAATGTGCAGGGCTCTCTCATCCTTGCAAGGCCTTATCTTAGCGCAGGGTCCCAGGTTAAGGGGAGGTGAGGGATTCTCACGGTCCAGCCCCAGGAGTTGGTCGCGTGTCATTCCTGACCCCTCTTCAGCTTTTCAGTGCTAGGCCCTGTCATTTATATCGTTAGAAGAAAGAAGACATAGCTGTGATATGGTCATCCTCATGAGGTGATCATGAGGATGATCAGAGTCTTCATGCAGGTTGCGTAAGATTCTCCGCTCCTTGCACTGCGAGCGAGTCGAGTTGTGCACTGTCAGCGGGTGCCTCTGCAAGACTTTCCAGTTCCCTATTTGAGCAGTCCTTGAAAAATACATGTGATTTTCAACAGGTGTCCTTGCCACATCAGCGCCTGTTTGTGACTTTTTCAGATGTTAATACTTCACTCACTCCTTCCATATGTATTGATGGAGGGAGGAGGTTGAATAGGGCAGGTGGATTAGCCTGGGCCTGGGGAAAAAGGTAGCTGTTGCCATTTGCATATAATGCATGGGTTTTGTGGACAGCTTTTTAGCAGGGTAATGCTGCTAGGGGAAACGTGTGAGTAGCCGTGGTGCCTGTGTTGGGAAGGGATGCAAGGAAGCAGGGGCAATGTTTGGGGGCTTTCCTAAGCATGCAGTGGCTAGTGATTTTAGCAGTGAGGCCACGGGTTTTTGAGCAGTGATTGAGCAAGGTGACCATACTAGTAGGAAGGTGTGGGAAGTGTGGTGTAATGGTTGGGAGGGAATGAAGCGGAGGAAACAAGTGTTGTGAGGCTGCCCTCCTCAGAGAGAGTGAAGATTTTGTTCTGTCAATCGTTTACATGTAGATCCCCCTCCCTGGTGCACATGTACAGCATGAATGAAGGGCTGTGGATGAAGGATGTGTGGATGAACCATGCAGCTTCCTGAATGCATGAATGAAGCATGCAGCAGCATGAATGAAGGGCTACCATCTCTACCTGCACTTAGATGAAATCACTGCCCCAGAAATGTCTTCTCAAGCAGACTCTCTTAAGGAACTGGGGCTCGGGCCTCCATGGTTGCTCTCTGTGATGCCCTAGAACAGCAAGTGAACAATCTTTGTCATGGTGAGCTGTAGAGTTCCTTGGATGAGGATAGCCAAGGCTATTGTAGGTATCAGATACTTACCATGTGTAGGATGTAAGAAGCCACAGCCTGTGTCTTGGGCACTGCAGGGAGATGTTGTCTAGGGCACAGTGACAGCTTGAGAGCTGCCCCATGTTGGGAATGAGGCTTCTTCCCCTTAAGTCAACCGCAGAGCCACATGTGAAGGGAAATCCTCAAGGGACCTCTTTGCTGCCCTCTCCTTCCCCTAATGGGCAGTGGGTGGTTGGAGAACGGTGTGGATGGCAGAGCTCAGAGAATTGTGCTCATGGCTGCTGAGTCCAGTTGAGGCCTGTGGCCAGTGCTGTCCCCCAAGGGGTCAGTGCTGGGTCCGCTGCTGTTCACCTGTTTGCTCAGTGCCTTGCAGGAGGTGACAGAGTGCCCCCTCAGGCCGTCTGCACATGAGACAACGCTGGGCGCCGTGTGCGACACTGCGGAGGGCTGCGCTGCCATGGAGAGGGACCTGCCGAGGCAGGAGAGTTGGGCAGAGAGGGACCTCCTGAGACTGAGGAAAGGCAAGTGCAGGGTCCTGCACCAGGGGAGGAATAACCTTGAGGCTCCAGTTCAGCCTGGGGGTGGAGCTGCTGGAAAGCAGCTCTGTGGAGAGGGGTTTGGGAGCTCTGCTTGACGGCAGGTCAAGCAGGAGGCAGCAGTGTGGCCTTGTGTCGAAGATGGCCAAAGGGATGCTGGCTGCATTGGGAGGAGTGTTGGCAGCAGGTGGAGGGGGGTGTCGTGCCCCTCTCCTCAGCTCTGCTCAGGCCACACCTGGACTCTCGTGTGCAGAAATATTGTGGGCTGCCCAGGACAAGAGGGACGTGGAATTTGCAGAGAGCGTCCAGCGTAGAGCCACAGAGATGATGAAGGACCTGGAGCATCTATCTTATGAGCAAAGACTAAGCGAGCTGGGCCTGTTTATCCTGGCGAAGAGAAGAGTGAGAGGGGAACTTATCAACAGGTACAAACACCTGAGGGGAGGATGTAAAAAGGAGAGGGTCAAACTCTTCTGGGTAGTGCCCAGCAATAGGCCAAGGGCTAAAGGGAACAAATTGCAACACAGTTTCAGTGTGTACAAATTGCAACATAGTTTCAATGGGTACAAATTGCAAGACAGTTTCAATGTACATAGGAGGAAGAGCTTTTTGTCTGTTAGGGTGACAGAGCACTGGAAGCGGGTGTCCAGCGAGGTAGTGCAGGCTCCTTCTTTGGAGATCTTGCAAACCCTCACGGGTGTGATCCTGTGCAAGGTGCTCTTGGCATCCCTGCTTGTGCAGGGAGGTTGGTCTGATGATCTCGAGAGGTTCCCTCCAAGGTCAAGCCCGGTGTGACTGTGTGAGCCGGGAGGGCTCCGCGGGCACCCAGGGCGGCAGCGATGTTGGAAGGGCAGCGGCGGGTTTTGGCAGCCGTAAGGCCTCTTCTCCCGTGGCACCGAGTCGTCGCCATGAGCAGAGGCAGCAGCTGTGAGACGGCCCTGGGAGGACGGTGGCAGCACCAGGCGTGTCCCTAGTGCTCCATGTGGCCACTCGCCCTGCTCCGTGTGGCCGCTGCAGGCCTTACACAGAGGGCTCCTTGGCAGGCTCCTCCCGGGAAGAGGATTGGGGTGGCTGGAGGCCAGAGCTGCCTGGCAAAGTGCTCGGCCACCAGAGGAAGGCGCCTGTGCTCCCTTCAGGTGGGGTTTGCGTGGTGGCATATGAGGCCTCGCCGTGGGGGGATACGTGGCTGGCGGCTGCGAGCAGGGCCTAGCTGCACAGCGGTGCCAAGGTGCCCCCAGGCAGGCGGGCGCTGTCCCTGGAAGCTGGTGCCTGGCACAGAGCAGCGCTGGGAGACGCTCTGCCCCGGTGCGGCCCTGCCGCGTGGGGCCCATGTCGTGGCAGCTCCTGCCTCCTCTGCGCGGCAGGGAGCTTGCAGCTTGCTTTGCTGCGCTCTGAGCCCTGCGCACAGGGACGGCCCCTTGGCAAGGGCGGCTCCTCCGGCCCAGCGCTCGCATGCAGTGCTCAGCACGGGCCTTCCCGGAGCTCTTTGTGCTGGAAATGGCAGGTGGACTAGGACAGGGAAACGCTGGGAAAGGCTGTAGGCAGCGCAAGCACACAAGTGTCACACAGTTGGAGTTGAGCAAATTGGCCTTGTGCAGGAAATGCCAGAGTCACCGTGGAGCCGGAGGACCTTCCTTGGAGACCTGGTCCCTGTTCCCGGGGATGCCGAGGGACAGAGCAGCCTCCATCATGGTCCCCAGCACGGGGCCCTTCCTGGCAGCCGCCGATTTCTGCCCCGGCTGCCTGCGGGGACACTGCCCCCCGTGACGCGGTCCCTGAGCGTGTCCAGCCCTGCGGGGCCCTGTGTCCCCAGGGGCTCGTGGAGCTCGGCCCTGCATCTCCAGGCCCCGTGTCCCTGGGGCGCGACAGCTTCCCTTTGGCTGTGGCTTGGGCCCTGCGGGGACACGTTGTGTGCGGCACCCGGAGAGCTGAGAGCTGCCCCGCGCTGGGGCTGGGGCTCCTTCCCCTTTGGGCATCCCCAGGGCCACGTGTGAAGGGAAGTCCTCGAGGGACCTTTTTGCTGGCCCTGCCCTGCCCCTGCTGTGAGAAATCCTGGGGCTCGACACACACCTGCAGTGGGGATGATTTTTGTGCCTGAGTTCGCTTGGAAACAAGACGCAACACTTAAACAATGATACAGGAATATATATTTAAACAACAACAACAAAAATAGCAATATAACCAACAGTAACAACAACAATAAAAAGAACAACAAGATCATCAACAATAACAACAATAATATTAGGAACAATGTAAACTACAACAAATGCTACTATGAAATTCTGTAGAATAAAATCCAAAACTAGGTTATCAGTGTCGCCCCTGGGCCCAGCGCTTGCTGGCAGCAGCCAGAGTGAAGGGGAGCTTGTCCTGCAAGGGAAAAGGAGGCATGAGCACGGCCGAGGAGCGGCTCGGGGGCTCCCGTGGAGCAGAGGCTCCTTGGCGGCTGCGCGGGCTCTTTGGCAGCAGCGCTGCCGTCATTGGTGCCCTGGCAGAGGCTTGGCGTGGCCAGCGCAGCCCAGAGGCCGGCAGAGGGGCTGAGGCAGCAGGTGCCCAGGCCTTGGGCGCTCCTGCGCCCTGTGCAGCTCTGCCCCGGCGCCGCGGCCCGCCAGAGCGCCCGCACTCCTGGGCCAGGCTCCCGCGCGGCTGCTCCCCAAAGGCAGCGCGGAGCAGCGCCAAGGGGCCGGGCACAGCCCCAGCTCTGCCCGTGCAGCCGCCAGCAGGGGCCATACCTGGGGGCTGCAGCCGGAGCTCTCCCACTCCATGGGCTCTTCTGGGCTGCAGCCGACCAGGCCGCTGCTCCCCATCTCCTGGAAAAGAGCAGGAGACCTCAGTGGGGCCAGTGCGTGGGAAAGAGGAAGGACAAGCGCGTGCAGGGGCTGCGGGGGTTGTACCTGGCTGCTGCCGTAGCTTTGCCACTCCATCGGCTGTGGCTCGTTCAGGGCAGGCCCTCCATTCATGCAAGGAGTCTGCAAGAGAGAAGGAGGCGTTTGCAGGGCAGCTCCCCGAACCAGGGCTCTCTTGCCCCATGACCTCTCCTTCTGTGGCTGGAAGCGGGAAGGGACCCGGCCCAGCCCCAGCTCTCCCTGTGCAGCCGGCAGCAGGGCCAATACCTGAATGCTGCAGCTCCAGGTCTCCCAGTCCATGGGCTCCTCGTCTGTGCAGCAGGCCACGGTGTTGGTGCTGGGAGCCTGGAAGAGAGCAGGAGAGCTTGTGGGGACGGTGATGGTGTCAGAGCTGGCTCTGTGCGCGGGGCCTCGTGTCCCCTGTGTGCGCGGGGCAGGCGGTGCACAGAGCCAGGGCGCCAGGCTCAGGCAGCAGCCCCCGAGGCCTTGGCCGCTGCTGGCCCTGGCGCAGCTCTGCCCCAGCACCCAGGCCTGCCAGAGCTCCCTGGCACCTCTGCCACCAGCCCTGCGGCTGCTCTCGCAGAGCCAAGCGCCAGCCATCCCCGCGCAGGCACAGTACCTGTACACTGCACCCTGAACTCTCCCACTCCATGTCTTCAACTTGACATTTATCCATTTTTTGTCCTTTGAGGCTGCAAGAGAAAAGGACTCGTTGTCATTTGCATCCCCGAGAGCGGGGGTCTCTGTCCCTGGAGCCTCTTGGCGTCTCCGTGCACGGGAGCGGTGGGGCCCGGAGCAGGCAGTGCTGGGCCTGCCCGCAGCAGCCTCCTTGCCCCCGGCAGCCCCTTTGGCAGTTGTGGAGCCCAGTGGCAAGTGGAGGAGAGAGAAGGGCCATGTGAGAGGTGTGAGCGCCAAGGGGCGCGCGGCGGCTTTGGGGCCTCCCCTGGAGGCGTCGCGCAGGCTGCCCTGGAGCCCCGCAGCTCCCCTGCATCTTGTGGGCAGCACGGGTGGCCCCCGGTGCTGCGCGGCCCTGCTGCTCACCTGGCCTTGCGTCTGCGTGGCCAGCGCTGGGGCCACTGCTCCACGGAGCCCTGGGAAGCATCGGTGTTCCCGTGGCGATAACTGCCCCTCTGGGATGTTCCACTGCTCCGTGGGGGGAGGAGGGCAGCGGCAGGGCCAGGGGGGCCGCCGTGAGGAAGGCTCTGCGTGTGCTGGACTCCCCTGGCACTGCTGAGCCTGGCGGCAGGGAGCAGTGCGTGGCCTTGGGCTTGCTGGCTGCCAAGGAGGGCTCCTCACGCAGCCCCATGGCGCTGCTGGCGCCTGCCTGCCCAGAGGCCGGGCTGCACTTGGGGCTCTGCTGCGACCCCTGCAAGCAGCCTTGACCGCCTTCATCTTTCCTCCCTGCTCCCCTCCTGCCCTTACAGCCCCATGGACTCCAGAAAGTTTTGTTTTCCATGGTGGAGATGTGTTCCTCGGTGGCGCAATGAGCGCGAAGGGCAGTTGTGCCCCGGGGCCAGGTGTGCACGTCCTCAGCAGAGCCCTTGTGAGTTGGTGGTGGCCTGGGAGCCCCTGGTGCTGCTGGGCTCCTTCTCTTGCCCTGCCGTGCACCTTGCAGGCGCCATGTGCTGCGGCTGAGAGCAGCCTTGGTGCGGCTCCTGCACTGCTGCCCCTGCCACGGCTTCCTAGGGCTGCAGAGGGCAGAGCAGCCACAAATGTGCCCTGAGCAGCAGCAGGGACCTGCAGCTGCTGCAGCTCTGCCCAGCACTGGGCTACAATGCTCACTTGCTAACGGAGGTGAATTCCCAGCCCTTGGGTAGGGACAGGAAAGCCAAGGGCAGATGGAGCAGGAGATCTCCCCAGTGCTGTCGGGTGTTTTCCTCGCGCAGAGGAAAGCCCTCCAAAAGCAAGCAGTGCAAGGCCTGCCACCGAAGTGCTGGAGCCCAGAGGAGCTCCTTGCTGCTGGCCAAGCTTGCTTGCTGGCATGCCGCAGTGCCCCTGCGAGGCAGAGCGCAGCTGCTGGGAAGGGGCTGGCGCCAGAGGTGCGCGCAGGGCTCTGGGTGTCTCCCGAGCAGCCGCAGGGCTGGTGGCGCGGGGAATTGTCGGCAGGCATTTGGCTGCTGCCCCAGGAATGCTGGAGGGCGAGTGTGAAGCAGAGCAGTGTTCCCTGTATAGACACGCACAGTGTCTTCCCTCTGTGCAGCTACTGCCCTTGCTAAGCACTCACGTTGCTCTGAGCTGGCTCGCTTGTCACCCACCTTGCACAGTTTAATGCTGAAGCTTCTGCAACCAGAAGCCGATCATGCTGATCTCCTGGCTGCTGCACTAGCCCCTGCTCCGCAGTGCTTTCTTCTGACCTGCTTTGTAGGACTCTTGTCTTGGCATGACCTTGTTGTTCCAAGTCATTTTTTAGGGTCCCCGGGCATCACTGACAAAGGTCTCAGCACATACTTTTAACTCTGAACGGATCTGCTGAACTTTGACTATTGCATTGCAATGTGCTGCCCTGCAAACGTGTTCCTGTCCTGGGATACAGCAGTAGCATTTTGGGAGCATTGTGAAACAACAGGGCATTTGTTTCTGCAGTCTGATGTTCAGAGACTCCAGATGAATAGCATCAGCTCAGCAATAAGGCAGCAGTGCAGTGATGGGAGGATATGGTGAGAGAGGTCACTCTGGCATTTAGCAAAGGCCGGAAGTATAGTTCTGTTCTACAATCAAGCACAGGTTGATGTGCAGTGGATCTCACTCCACAGATCCCCTGCAGACATGCGCCGTGCTCAGTAACACAGAGGAGAGGGGAAGCGCTGCGAGTGTCCTCTCCTTCCCTGATGAGCTCTGGAGAGGAGCGTCCCCAGCCCATGCCTGAAAACAGGTTGTGGTTGAACTTCTGGGTCCTCTGCTTTGCTGACCAGGCATAAGGTCTTCTGCTGTGCTGGAGAAGCAGATGATGCCTGCACTGATGATCAGGAAAGTCACAGGAGCACAAGGATCTGCTGTGGTCTCTGTCTCCTGAGGTGCTGAGGGACAGAGCAGCCTCCATCGTGGTCCCCAGCACGGGGCCCTTCCTGGCAGCCGCCGATTTCTGCCCCGGCTGCCTGCGGGGACACTGCCCCCCGTGACGCGGTCCCTGAGCGTGTCCAGCCCTGCGGGGCCCTGTGTCCCCAGGGGCTCGTGGAGCTCGGCCCTGCATCTCCAGGCCCCGTGTCCCTGGGGCGCGACAGCTTCCCTTTGGCTGTGGCTTGGGCCCTGCGGGGACACGTTGCGGGCGGCACCCGGAGAGCTGAGAGCTGCCCCGCGCTGGGGCTGGGGCTCCTTCCCCTTTGCGCATCCCCTGGGACATGTGTGAAGGTCACGTGAAGGAAGGTTCTGCACTTAGGGATTACTATCAGGTTGATTTTTAACTGTCCTTTGTATAAGTATTTATTCTGACACATTTTCGTGATGCCCTGAGGCCTTCCCATGTCTCGTACACAGAATTGCTAACATCAGACAAGAGGGAAGCACTGCTTGTACATGGTAAATGGTAGGACATTTCTTCCTGAGTTTGCAGGGGTGTCTCATCCTTGCAAGGAGTTTCCTTAGCACAGGGTGCCAGGTTAAGGGGAGGTGAGGGATTCTCACGGTCCATCCTCAGGAGTTGTTCAGGTGTCGTTCCCAATTCTTGCCCAGCTTATCAGTGCTAGGCCCTGTCATTTATAGCATTAGGAGGAAGAAGACATGGCTGTGATATGGTCATCCTCATAAGGTGATTCTTCCAGAATCTTCAAGCAATTTGCGTAATATTCTCCGCTCCTTGAACCGCGAGTGAGTTGAGTTGTGCACTGTCAGTGAGGGCCTCCAGAAGACTTCCCAGTCCCCTATTTGAGCAGTCCTTGAAAATACATGCAACTTCCAACACATGTTTTGGTGGCATCAGCATCTGTTTGTGCCTTTTACACCCCCATTCCATACATATTGTTGGAGGGAGGAAGTTGAGTTGGGCAAGTGATTTACCCTAGGCCTGATGAGACAAGTATGTTGTTGACAGAGATTTTGTGTGCAATGTGTGGGTGTTGGGGGCAGCTTTTTAGTAGGGTAATGCTGCTAGGGGAAATGTGCGAGTAGCCGTGGTGCCTGTGCTGGGCAGGGATGATAGGAAACAGCGGCAATGTTTGGGTCTTCACTAAGCATGCAATGGTTAGTGGTTTTAGCTGCGAGGCCTGTATTTTGTGGGAGGTGAATGAGCAGCGTGTCTCTGCTAGCAGCAAGGTATGAGGAGGCTGGTATAATTGTTGGGAGGGAATGAAGCAGAGCAAGCAGGTGTTGTGAGGCTGCCCCCCTCAGAGAGAGGGAAGGTTTTGTTCTGAAGCCGTGCTGAACAGGACACGGTTGTGCAGAATGACACTGTAGGTAACAAGCAGATATGGTACAAGAGTCAGAAGGAGAAAGAGAGGACAAAGAAAGAAGGAAGGAAGGAAGGAAGGAAGGAAGGAAGGAAGGAAGGAAGGAAGGAAGGAAGGAAGGAAGGAAGGAAGGAAGGAAGGAAGGAAAGAAAGAAAGAAAGAAAGAAAGAAAGAAAGAAAGAAAGAAGGAAGGAAGGAAGGAAGGAAGGAAGGAAGGAAGGAAGGAAGGAAGGAAGGAAGGAAGGAAGGAAGGAAGGAAGGAAGGAAGGAAGGAAGGAAGGAAGGAAGGAAGGAAGGAAGGAAGGAAGGAAGGAAGGAAAGAAAGAAAGGAAGGAAGGAAGGAAGAAAGAAAGAAAGAAAGAAAGAAAGAAAGAAAGAAAGAAAGAAAGAAAGAAAGAAAGAAAGAAAGAAAGAAAGAAAGAAAGAAAGAAAGAAAGAAAGAAAGAAAGAAAGAAAGAAAGAAAGAAAGAAAGAAAGAAAGAAAGAAAGAAAGAAAGAAAGAAAGAAAGAAAGAAAGAAAGATGGAAAGAACGAAAGCAGAGAGAAAAAAAAAAGGAAAGAAGGAAAGAAAGGGAGAGACAGAGCAAGAGAGAAAGAAAGGGGGAAAGAGAGAGAGAAAGAAAGGAGAAAGAATGAGAGAGAGAGTGAGAAAGAGAGAAAGAAAAAGAGAGAGAGAGAAAGAAAAAAGAAAGAAGAGAAAGAAAAAAAAGAAAAAAGAAAAAAGAGAAAGGAAAAAAAAAAGAAAGAAAAAAACAGTGAAGAAAAAGGTGAAGAAAAGGAAGAAGAGAAAGAGAGAAGAATTAAAAAGGAAAAGGAAAAGAGAAAAAGTAGAATAAGGAAAAAGGAAAAGAAAATAGATGGCAAAGGGACTGTGGCATCCGCAGGGCCACATGTGAGGGGAAGTCCTAGAGGGACCATTTCCTGGCCCTCACTTGCCCCTAGGGCCTGAAATCTGAGTGACACAAACATACATCTTCGGTGGGGATGACTTTAGTGCTGGAGATCACTTAGAAATAACATGCAACACTTAAGCAATGATACATGAATATACATTTAAACAAAAACTAAAATAACAATAATATAAACAATAACAAGAAAAATGACAACAATATAATCAACAATAACAACAATAAAACCAACAACAATATTAACAACAATAAATGCCCATATAAAAGTGTATAGAGAAAAATCCAAATAAGAGGTTATTGCTGGTGTCCCTGGGCCCAGCGCTTGCTGGCAGCAGCCAGAGTGAAGGGGAGCTTGTCCTGCAAGGGAAAAGGAGGCGTGAGCAGGGCCGAGGAGCGGCTCGGGGGCTCCCGTGGAGCAGAGGCTCCTTGGCGGCTGCGCGGGCTCTTTGGCAGCAGCGCTGCCGTCATTGGTGCCCTGGCAGAGGCTTGGCGTGGCCAGCGCAGCCCAGAGGCCGGCAGAGGGGCTGAGGCAGCAGGTGCCCAGGCCTTGGGCGCTCCTGCGCCCTGTGCAGCTCTGCCCCGGCGCCGCGGCCCGCCAGAGCGCCCGCACTCCTGGGCCAGGCTCCCGCGCGGCTGCTCCCCAAAGGCAGCGCGGAGCAGCGCCAAGGGGCCGGGCACAGCCCCAGCTCTGCCCGTGCAGCCGCCAGCAGGGGCCATACCTGGGGGCTGCAGCCGGAGCTCTCCCACTCCATGGGCTCTTCTGGGCTGCAGCCGACCAGGCCGCTGCTCCCCATCTCCTGGAAAAGAGCGGAAGACCTCAGTGGGGCCAGTGCGTGGGAAAGAGGAAGGACAAGCGCGTGCAGGGGCTGCGGGGGTTGTACCTGGCTGCTGCCGTAGCTTTGCCACTCCATCGGTTGTGGCTCATTCAGGGCAGGCCCTCCATTGAAGCAAGGAGTCTGCAAGAGAGAAGGAGGCGTTTGCAGGGCAGCTCCCCGAACCAGGGCTCTCTTGCCCCATGACCTCTCCTTCTGCAGCTGGAAGCGGGAAGGGACCCGGCCCAGCCCCAGCTCTCCCTGTGCAGCCGGCAGCAGGGCCAATACCTGAATGCTGCAGCTCCAGGTCTCCCAGTCCATGGGCTCCTCGTCTGTGCAGCAGGCCACGGTGTTGGTGCTGGGAGCCTGGAAGAGAGCAGGAGAGCTTGTGGGGACGGTGATGGTGTCAGCGCTGGCTCTGTGCGCGGGGCCTCGTGTCCCCTGCGTGCGCGGGGCAGGCGGTGCACAGAGCCAGGGCGCCAGGCTCAGGCAGCAGCCCCCGAGGCCTTGGCCGCTCCTGGCCCTGGCGCAGCTCTGCCCCAGCACCCAGGCCTGCCAGAGCTCCCTGGCACCTCTGCCACCAGCCCTGCGGCTGCTCTCGCAGAGCCAAGCGCCAGCCATCCCCACACAGCCACAGTACCTGTACACTGCACCCCGAGCTCTCCCAATCCATGTCCTCCACTATGGAGAGGTTCATTTTTTAATGCCTGCAGTGACTGCAAGAGAAAAGGACTCGTTGTCATTTGCATCCCCGAGAGCAGGGGTCTCTGTCCCTGGAGCCTCGTGGCGTCTCCGTGCACGGGAGCGGTGGGGCCCGGAGCAGGCAGTGCTGGGCCTGCCCGCAGCAGCCTCCTTGCCCCCGGCAGCCCCTTTGGCAGTTGTGGAGCCCAGTGGCAAGTGGAGGAGAGAGAAGGGCCATGTGAGAGGTGTGAGCGCCAAGGGGCGCGCGGCGGCTTTGGGGCCTCCCCTGGAGGCGTCGCGCAGGCTGCCCTGGAGCCCCGCAGCTCCCCTGCATCTTGTGGGCAGCACGGGTGGCCCCCGGTGCTGCGCGGCCCTGCTGCTCACCTGGCCTTGCGTCTGCGTGGCCAGCGCTGGGGCCACTGATCCACGGAGCCCTGGGAAGCATCGGTGTTCCCGTGGCGATAACTGCCCCTCTGGGATGTTCCACTGCTCCGTGGGGGGAGGAGGGCAGCGGCAGGGCCAGGGGGGCCGCCGTGAGGAAGGCTCTGCGTGTGCTGGACTCCCCTGGCACTGCTGAGCCTGGCGGCAGGGAGCAGTGCGTGGCCTTGGGCTTGCTGGCTGCCAAGGAGGGCTCCTCACGCAGCCCCATGGCGCTGCTGGCGCCTGCCTGCCCAGAGGCCGGGCTGCACTTGGGGCTCTGCTGCGACCCCTGCAAGCAGCCTTGACCGCCTTCATCTTTCCTCCCTGCTCCCCTCCTGCCCTTACAGCCCCATGGACTCCAGAAAGTTTTGTTTTCCATGGTGGAGACGTGTTCCTTGGTGGCGCAATGAGCGCGAAGGGCAGTTGTGTCCCGGGGCCAGGTGTGCATGTCCTCAGCAGAGCCCTTGTGAGTTGGTGGTGGCCTGGGAGCCCCTGGTGCTGCTGGGCTCCTTCTCTTGTCCTGCCGCGCACCTTGCAGGCGCCATGTGCTGTGGCTGAGAGCAGCCTTGGTGCGGCTCCTGCACTGCTGCCCCTGCCACGGCTTCCTAGGGCTGCAGAGGGCAGAGCAGCCACAAATGTGCCCTGAGCAGCAGCAGGGACCTGCAGCTGCTGCAGCTCTGCCCAGCACTGGGCTACAATGCGCACTTGCTAACGGAGGTGAATTCCCAGCCCTTGGGTAGGGACAGGAAAGCCAAGGGCAGATGGAGCAGGAGATCTCCCCGGTGCTGTCGGGTGTTTCCCTCGCGCAGAGGAAAGCCCTCCAAAAGCAAGCAGCGCAAGGCCTGCCACCAAAGTGCTGGAGCCCAGAGGAGCTCCTTGCTGCTGGCCAAGCTTGCTTGCTGGCATGCCGCAGTGCCCCTGCGAGGCAGAGCGCAGCTGCTGGGAAGGGGCTGGCGCCAGAGGTGCGCGCAGGGCTCTGGGTGTCTCCCGAGCAGCCGCAGGGCTGGTGGCGCGGGGAATTGTCGGCAGGCATTTGGCTGCTGCCCCAGGAATGCTGGAGGGCGAGTGTGAAGCAGAGCAGTGTTCCCTGCAGGGAGGCGCGAGCAGAGGGCTGGGCAGCGAGCTCAGCAGCGTGGCTGTGAGGGCAAGTGCTGGGAGCCCCCTTGCCTGCGCGCATGACGCCTGCAGAGCCCAGGCGTGCGCAGTGCCCCCGGCGGCAGGAAAGGCGCTGGGAAGCCCTTGCCCCACGCAGGCTGCTTGCAGAGAAGCTGCGGCTCCTCTGCCTCTCCGTGTGGGCACAAGGACCCTTGCGAGCAACGTCTTCATTCTCTGTGCAATTACTGCCCTCACTCAGCACCCACGTTGCTCTGGCTTGTCGTTAGCAGCTTTACACATGTGGGTCTCTACTCGGGCCCTCTCTGGGAAGTGGTGTTTGGAGGTGCAGGATAGACGAACTGCCTGGCATCATGCTGATCCATGGAGAGGAAGAGTTTCGTCTGCTTCCTCGTTTCACTTAAAGCAAAGTCGAGGAGATTCGGAGAAGGTAACCTCCTCTCTGCTGGAGAAGCTGTTATTGACTGCAGTGATGAACTGAAATTCTTAAAAACAGGCAGGAATACTTGTTTGTAGAATCTGGCCCATGAAACAAGCTTCTCGTTCCCATCATCTCCTGTAACATCCTTCTAGGGATGCTGGGAAGCTCAGGCAGTTTGGTGTGGTTAAGTGCAGAGCGTGTGGATCAAGAACTGGCTGGATGGCCAAGCTTCAAGAGTTGTTATGAACGATGCTGAATCTAGTTGGAGGCCTGTGGCCAGTGGTATTTCACCAGGAAGGGTGGAATTAAAGCCAGGGGCAAAGTCTTTAAGACAAAGGCAGTCAGAGGACGAGACGGAAGGGCTATCATTCAAAGAGTGGTTTGTATATATCTAGTTGTACCTAAGCCATATACTCTTAACAGCAAAATTGTGTTAAGTCTCTCTCTTACAGTTTTGGATTTAAAAGACACTTTATTTTGTATCCTGTGGGAAGAACAAAGCCATAAGCTGCTCACTTTGGAATGGGAAAGCCCCACAGGAAGGCGCAAAATGCACCAAAATGAGCAGAAAATGTACAGAAAGCTCCATGTTGTGAATAAAGAACCAAGGAGCATGGACCGTAAATACGTCACCCCAGAAAGCGGAATTGCTTTTTTTAACACAGACTATGGAGTTACCTGGAGGAAAGTGGGCCAATATCTATTCTGTCTTGAAATATACGTTTGGAGTAGTACCTGTACTTGTGGCAATTTGGAAGGAAAGGAGATTGTTCTGTTCACAGGGAAACCCCATAAATACAGTAGAGAGATTAATGGTGCTGCTTGAGGCTCTTAACACACCTGGAGAGATAGCAGTGATGTAGTGCAAGGCACAGCAACCTGGACAAAGCGATGTAACCAGAGGAAATCAGAAAGTGGATGAAGCTGCAAAAACAGGAAAGAGTCCCATTGTCACTACCCAGAGCCCCCCTGGTTCCAGAAATAACCTTAAAAATTGACCCCCGCTGGGCCTGGCACTGCTGCCTTCCAGCTCATCGGCTGTGGCAGACGGTGCAGCTTGAGATGGAACAGCGCTCTGCCTTGACCTTGAAGGACCAGTGTATGCTGCTCCTCCCTTCGCTATTCCCATTCAAAACTTACTTCAGGGAGTAATTGGAGATGGCACGGAGCCAGCTGATTACTGGCATCTGCAAGGCCACGAATCCATAGCTGATGGGATAATCTTGTGTGTAATTAGATAGATTGTTGGCTCATTTAGCAACCGTCTTTGCATGCTTTTTGCAAATAAGGAATTATATCCAGGACAGTACAGTATATAAGTTGTATCTGATGCTCAATAAAAGGTCTTTGGTATATTACACTGGAGTCCGTGCACATCATACGCTGCGGATGGAGCCCAATGTGGGGGCATCAATAGTCAGGAAGTTTACGAAGTGTGAACCCATTAGCGCAGCCCAGGTGAACCACGAACGGAGCAGAAAGAGCTGCAGTGTGCACCCATCGCATAATTACAGGTGAGCGGCCTGGGAACCCTGGGAGGTGGAATGTCTCAAGAACAGAAACACAGCCTGGATGTGCTGCAGCGCATGATGTGCAAGCAGAACCGGGAAGTCTCCAGGAAACACCTAACAACTCTGTTGGAATGGATCCGGGATAAGGTACCTATCTTGCCAAAAGAAGGCCCATTCCAGCGAGAGGTGTGCGAAGATCTTGGAAAGCGCCTGAAGGAGGCGATGGCAGATGGTGATGCAGCCACAAGAAAACGTGACCACCTGGTGGCAGATTATGCTTACACTGAAGGCGGTGTGGGGCCCTCCGAGTGATAAGACTGACCAGAAAGAAACACCAGCACCGTGAGCACCACCATATGAGGGGGTGGCTGACCCCCCGAGTGATGATCCGATTGACCTTGGCCCTGAGGGCCCGGAGGAAGAACAACAGCTTCAAGTGTGGTGGAGACCTGTGACCTTCACCCATCACCAGGCCCTCAGCACAGTCATCACCTACGTACTGACCGTGGCGGATGTCACCACTGAGAAGGTTTAGCCCATGGTAGCCCTGGGAATTAACACCAACGAATCTGTGCTCTAAACACCCCCGTCCCCCTCTCTCCCCCATTCCACGGACCACTCAATGTGGGCAAGTGTGTCTGATAAAAAGTGGTAAAACACGGCAATTGATAGATTTAGAAGCCTGTGTTTTAGTATCGGGGCTGGAGTTGATATGCGAAGATGATGCCCTTAAGGCGAGCAATGTTTGCCTTGATATCAGGGAGCGTGTGTGCCATTTTGACATCAATCCATAGAGCAATAATAAAACCGCATGAGATTATGTAGGGAAAGGGTGCGTGTGTTTTAGAACAATGTGTAAATATGTGCTAATTAATGAAATTTATAATCAGACTGTCTTTAATGACTCTAATACGTGTGCTTGCAATGTAGTTATTGTAGTTATCCTGGTGCTGTTTATTTGCCGTTGGCTAAAGATGGCTTTGTGGTATTAAATACAGAATTCTTATCGATGCAAGCTGCTCTGGCTGATTATTTAAATGAGATACATTATACCCTCCCATGACATAAGCTATAACATTCCCTCTCTCATATTGCATTGCAGCCAAGGAACCGATGTGTTCCTGTTGCCATTAGAGGTGCACGCACAGTGTTTCTGGACGGATCAGACAAAACACTTAGAGCTGTGGTTGTATGGAGACAAACAGGTTCATTAGACTGGCAATCATCTCTTTTAATGGTTGAAGGATCCACACAAACTGTTGAACTATCAGCGGCCTTGCACGCTGTTGAGTTCTTTTTGCCTGGACCGCTCAGTGTTGTTGCAGATTCTGCATATGTTGTAGGTATTGCACAACACATTGAAGGTGCAATGATAAAAGAGATCACTAACAAACAACTTTTTGTCTTGCTATTGAAATAAGCCACACTGCTTATTATTATTATTGTTACTATTATTATTGTTGTTGTTACTATCGTTGTTGTTATTCTCCTCATCCTCCTTATTATTGTTATTATTTTTATTATTATTTTCCTTCTTCTTCTTTTTATTATTTTTCTTCTTCCTCAGCTGCGGGGCTCCAGGGCAGCCTACGCGACGCCTCCCAGGGAGGCCCCAAAGCCGCCGCGCGCCCCTTGGCGCTGGCACCGCTGCCCTGGCCCTTTTCTCTGCTCCGCTTGGCACTGGGCTCCCGCCTGCCAGTGTAGGGATGAAATAGTTAATGTAGAGTGTACTAATAAGCTAGTCAATACTTAGTCTCGAGGTGCAAGGACTCTTGATAATCAGCAAGACAGGTGGCTCTGCATGAAGGGGTTGCCTATCTGCAAGGACTCCTGATATATGGCAGGTCAGGACGTTCTGCATGAAGGGCTTGCCTATCTACAAGGGCTCCTGATATATGGCAAGTCAGGATGATCTCCATGGAGGGGTTGCTTATCCAGAGGTCCCAGTCAGTAATAAAATATAGATAACATTGACATGAAAGCAGAACAGGAAAACGGGAGGGGGAACATTTTTGGTGTAAGAACGGTATAAAAGAGGGACGACCGAAGCGGTCGGGGTCCGTGGTGTGACCCCTGCGTGGGAAAGCCCGGACCCCAGCTAGCTGGTAATACTTATTATCTTTCTCCTATTATTAAAAAGCACAATAGATCGATGGTGTTTGCCTCTTTCTCCGTCAACTCGAAAACCAGACCCAACACCAGGCTGCCAAAGGGGCTACGGGGGGAAGGAGGCTGCCGCGGGCAGGCCCGGCACTGCCGCTGCGGCCCCCGCTCCCGCGCACGGAGACGCGCGGAGACTCCTTGCGCAGAGAGCCCGGCTCTCGGGGCTGCGAGTGCCAACGGCTCCTTGGCCCTTGCAGGACACGGGCCCCTTCACCCTGGCTGCTGCTGGGCCCAGAGACGCCGTCATGAACCTGGTGTGGAAATGTTTCTTTCTCGATTTTTCAAGTAGTGTTTTTTGTTGCTTATGTTCTTGTTGATGTTCTTGTTATCGTTAAGGACCTTGTTCTTATTTGTATTCTTAATTGTCCTCAATCATCTTATATTTATGCTATTGGTTTCAATCTCCATTCCTGTGTCGTAGCTTAAGGGTCATGCGTTCTTTCCCAGCCAGCTCAGGCCCAAAAATCATCTCCACGGCCGCTGGGGATTATTATTATGATAATGATTATTATTTTATTTCTTCTTCTTCTTCTTCTTCATTATTTTTATTTTTATTATTTATTTTTATAATTTTTATGCTTCCTCTTTTTATTATTTTTCTCATTTTCCTCTTTCTCTCCACCCCAAATCCCTCCCGCTCCCCTCTCCCCTCCGCCCCGCCCGTGTTTCCATGGCGACAATCAAGGCCGTGGCGCGACCGCCCCCGGGGTGTCCGTGGGGAGCGCGGGGGCGGGGCCACCGCCTCCCGGTGCCGCGCGGTTCCGCCCCGCCCCGCCATGGAGGGGAGGGGCGCACTGCGCATGCGCGCACGCCCCCCCACCCCGGGAGGACTCACTCCGTCCCCCGCCCCGGCTGCGGCTACCGAGAGGGCGCTTGCGCAGTGGGCAGGAGCCGCAATCCCCGCCCCCGCGCACGCGCAGTGCCCTTCCGCCATGAGGCGCCCCCGGCGCAGCCGCGAGCCGAGAAGCGGCCGCGAAAAACGGCCGAAAAACGGCCGAAAAAGAGCCAAAAAAGAGCCAAAAGCGCGAAGATAAGGAAAGCGGACGAGGCCTCCAGCCACGGTATTTTGGCGGAAAAGAATCATGCCAACCTAGTAAAGTCGTGGTGGTGGTGGGGTTCCCCAGCCTATACTGGTATCTGGGGTTATTCCTCCCCAGGTGCAGGGCCTTGCACTTGGCCTTGTTGAATTTCATGAGGTTTTTTCACCGCCCACTTGTCCTGTCTATCCAGGTCCCTCTGGATGGCAGTGCAGCCCCCTGGGGTATCAGCTACTCCTCCCAGTTTGGTATCATCAGCAAAGGTGCTGAGGGAGCGCTCTGTGCCTTCATCCAGGTCATTGATGAATAAATTGAACAGGGCTGGACTGAGGACTGACCCCTGGGGGACCCCACTAGCTACAGGCCTCCAACTAGACTCTGCACCAATGATCACCACCCTCTGAGCTCTGCCATCCAGCCAGTTCCTAATCCACCTCACTGTGCACTCATGCAGCCCACACTGTGGAGCTTGCCCAGGAGGATGTTGTGAGGGACGGTGTCAAAAGCCTTGGTGAAGTCAAGATAGACGCTCTCCCTTCATCTATCCAGGCTTCTTCTCTTGTCCCTTGGGCCTGGGACTCTAAAGGGCTGCCCTTGGTACACACCAAAGCAAAGAAGGCATTCAGCAACTCTGCTTTTTCTGTGTTATTCGTAACCAGGCGCTGGTGAGGCCGCACCTTGAATACTGTGTTCAGCTTTGAGCAACAGCGCCCACACACACCAGAACACACTGAACACACTGAGCAACAGCACAACAATAAAATAAACCCAGCACTCAACCTGGAGAAAGAGGAAGGCCTTTACTGCTGGAGACGGCTCTACAAAGCGCTAAAGTGGTGGCACAATCAGGGGACAGGAGGCACTTGAGTTGTGGAGCTGTCCTTTTGCTGCGGGAGATGCCAGCGGGGATGCAGAGCACTTGCAGGCCTTGGGTGTGCAGCACGGTGGCGTTGGCACATTGGGGCCAGCTCTGCCCAGCAGAGTCACCTCCTGGCAGGAGGGTGACACCTCTCCCACACTCGGCAGAGCCAGCGACCGAGCGCTCCGAAGCAGGACCTTTGCCGTGGTGTGGTCAGGAGCAGGATGGTCTGTGCTGCCAGGCTGCGCACTGCGGGTTCAGCGTCGTTTTGCAGAGGCTGGAGGGCTGAGGTAGAAAGGAACAGAGCAGATAAGAGACTCCCGTATTTGCAGAGAGCCCAGGAATCCCCCCAGAACAGGGCTGCTCCCAGCCAGTTCTTCCCACAGTGAGGAGGGAGCACGAGGGAGCAGGGATCAGCTGCAGGTTGCTGGTCAGGAATGCCCCAGGTGACCCCCAAAGCCCCCTCCTGTCCCCACACAGCAGACAGGGCCTTGGTCGCCTGTGGCAGGGCAGGGAACTGGGGCTCCCTTCCAGGCTCCTCCTTCCCCCCTGGCAGGGCCAGCTGGCACGGCACTGCTCGCACTCACCCTTGCAGATCTCCTGCACCTTCTCCTCCTTCTGCCTCCCTTGCTGCCCGATGAGCCCTAGGCAAACACCGCCCGTCACCCCCGTAGTCCCCAGCACGGCCCTGGCAGCGCAGCTCCCGCTGGCCTTGCCAGCCTGGCCACGCGTCCTCCTCCCCTTGGGCAAGGCTGCCCCAGCACGGCCCCAGCGTGGAGGATGCAGGCAGGCAGCGAGGGCCTCGAGAGCCTCCTCGCAGCCCCTCTGTGTGCCCAGGGTTGGCCCTGGCCTCGTGGCTCACCAAGGAACCTCACGGCGGCCTCCCGCACGCACGCCTCCGTGTGCTGCAGGTAGCGCAGGCTGTGCTCAAGGTAGTGCTCCGCTCTGCTTTTGTCCTTGCGCACCTGGAGACAGCACAAGGCCATGGCTTGGCAAGGAGCCCTCCTGGGGAGCCAGCTCTGCCCCTTCTCCCCAGCCTGGGCCCAGGGACTCGGGCCTTGTGCTCACCAGGTGCTCCCCGATCTTCCAGATCTCCCCACTTCTGGCCAGTTCCTTGAGCTTCTCCCACTGCAGCAGGTGAGCAGCACTGGCGAGGGCTTCCTGAGAGGCCTGCAGAGCCGCAGAGAGCGCGAGATGCCACCACGGCCAGGACAAGACACCCTGTATCCCCCTCATGTGGGCAGGCCCCGGAGTCTTTCCCAGGCCCTAACAGGAACATGCTGCTTGGGACCAGCTCTGCCCCTCACTGAAGGCAGAGGCAGCTCCTGCCCGTTCCTGGGGACACGGGACATTGGCCCTCACGCTGACATGTCTTCCAGGGCGCACTTGTCCGCAGCCCATGCCTTAGTGCTCAGGCCCGCCCAAGCGATGTCAGCACTGCTTCCCCAAGGGCCTTCCCCGTACCTGGGCCACGCTCTGGATCCGCTCGCTCATGTGGAGGAAGAGCGGGACCAGGCTCCTGTGCACGAGCTCTTTCATGCCCTCTTTCCTGATGCCGGTCGTGGCGGCCAGCAGGTCTTTGAACAGGAAGATGGAGAGCTCTCGAACTGTGCTGTCCTCCTGCAGAGAGGGAGGAGAGGAGGGGAGGCCTCAGCAGTGATCCCAGGAACTGGTCATGACAGGAAGCTTTGCCTTTGTGAGGCCTCCTTCTCTCCAGGCGCGACTTTCCCCAGCCCTCCATAGGGGCGAGCTGGGGACAACCTCTGCGGATGCAGCCTGGACAGGGAGGGTTGTCGGCAGCAGCGGGACAAGGTCCCCTGGGCTCCGGCTCCCTCTGCCTCTGCCAGGAATTTCTAGGGCTCCATCAGGGCCCCCGTGCAGAAGAGGCCCACAGGGAGGGACAGCCCTGGGGCACGGCCTCTGCCTTGCTCTCCAGCCTGCTCCTGCCTCCTAGCTCATCTCTGCCCAGGCCAGGACAAGCAGCGCAGGGAGTCAAGCAGGAGACAGAGCAGCTGAGGCAGAAGCGGGGCTGGGGATCTAGTCCCACAGCCCAGGACCCCAAGGGCAGCACAGGGAATGGGCTGACGAGCAGAGGGCAGAAGGCCTCCTGACAGGCAGCAGGGCCTTTGGTGGGAGCTGCAAATCCACCTGCCCATGGGCACACGTGCAGAGGGACACACAGCACTCATAGCCACGCGAACAGAGCCCCAAACCCGCTGGGAGAGTCTCCGGCTCTCCCCCCAGCCTTACATCCTCAAAGTGTGGGAGAAGCTTCTCTGCCAGCCATGGGACAAAGGGATAGGAGATCTTCTGATCCAGGTGGCTGAAGAAGTTTTGCAGCAACACCAGGCTCTCCACACGCACATCCCTTCGATGGTCCTGCAGGCACTCCACGATGTCTTTAGTGAGGCCCCACATTTTCCTCCTCTGTGTGGAAGACACAAGTGCCTCGTGTGAAGCCAGGGCAGGCCCACAAGGGCCCTGGGTGCTGATTCCCCATGAGGGCTGCGGGGCAGGGCAGCCCTGTCCAAGGGCCCCTGGGCATGCCAGGGCCTCTCCATGGGGGAAGGCTGCTGCCTCCAGGCCAGGAGCCCTTCCCGAGGGCACCGCAGCCGTTGTCCTTGTGCAGCACAGCCAAGGGGCTGCCATGAAAGAGTCGGGGCAGAGGAAGGGCAGCGGAAACCGGGGAGCAGCTCCCATCCCTCCTGATTGGCAGCAAAGGCCAAGGCCCTGGGGGAGCCAGCGCCTCCCGGGAAGCCCCAGGCTGCCAGCACGGCTTCTCCCGGCTGCTGCCCTACTCACCATCTCCGGTCTCTTGCACAGCCTCCGGAGGCCCTGGAACGCCAGGCTGCGCATCTCCAGGCTCGGAGCCTGCGCGTAGCTCAACAGGAGCGTCAAAACGTCCCCGTCCATCTTGGCCACCTCATAGCACTCCAGCAGCTGAAAGGCAGCGCACGGTGAGAGCCTGGCAGAGCCGGCAGGACTACCTGCAGTGGGCAGCCCCGCATCCCAGCTCTCCTTCTGGCCAAGGGCGCCTGGCCCTCACAAAGGTCAGCGGAAAGGAGTCAAGGCCAGGGCCGTTGACCAACATTACCCAGAGAGCTGTTGATCAATGTTAAGGAGCCGTTAAGGAGCCATTGACAAACATTACCCAAAAAGCCAGAGACCAACATAACCCAGGGAGCCATTGACCAATATTATCCAAAGAGCAGTTCACCAACGTTATGCAAAGAGCATTGACCAACATTACACCCCGGCATGTGCCCAGTGTGAGCAGAGAGCTTTTAGAGGCCCCTCCGGACAGGCACCGTTCTCCATGAGGCCCACCTCGACATAGAAAGCCATGGCGGGCAGGTGATGGAGCTGGTCCTCTGGGCTCCTCAGCAGGCTGAGCAGCTGCCTGGAGATCCAGCAGCACAGGGGTCTGCACGTGCCCCTCATCACTCTGGCAGGAGGAAGAAGGTGCTGTTGGTCCTGAGCCGAGCAGGCAAACCTGCTCTGAAATGGCTCAGCCCCCTCAGCTATTTCCCAGTGCAGGTCAAGGCAGGCGTGGGCAGTGCTGGGCACATCGTGACTGCAGCCAGCGTGTCCCCAGGGCTCTCTGTGAGGGGAGCCCAGGCCCCAGGGGAGGGCACTCCAGGGCTTTGGGAGGGCAGCCCTCTTTCAAGGCATCCGCTCCCAGCACTCCCAACACCAACTGCTCCCCCAGCAGCTCTCACCGCTGCCATGGGGCAGGGAGCTCCCATGGCCGTTTAGCTGTGTTACTCCCTGCCACAAGCACTGTGGCTGCAGTCCCTTTCTTGGAGAGCTGGAGTTCCCCTCCCTCCCAAGGAAGGACATTTGTGACCCCGAAGCCGAGGCCGAGGTGCTGGGGGAGAGCAGGGCGTAAAGGGCTGTACCTGGCCAGCACAACGAGTCCCCTCTGAGATGACTCTTGCTGCAGCAAGAGCTCCCAGCCGCCGCTCTGCTCGACAGCCTGTGCCACGTCCGGATAGCCAGCAGAGCGGAGGAGACCTTGCATGGCCTCCACGGCGCACCTGCATGCGAGCAAAGCCCAGGTCACAGCGGCAGCCTGGCCCTGCCTCCGGGCCCAAGGCACAGCCGGGACGAGCGGGATGGAGCACCTGACGTGGCTGCTGGCGTGGGACTCATCCCGCTGGCTTTCCCGCTGCAGGGGATGGGTTTCCTGGCGGGTGAACTGGGCTGCGGAGAACAGCTGAAGGAGCAGCGCCAGGAAGAGCGGGCA